>NC_069509.1:61518968-61818968 GCF_027579735.1 Bombina bombina
CACAGGCTATAACTAAGTATTGCGCGCAATTTTTAAAATAAACTTATTTACATTTTAAAAATAAATGAATAAAAACACCAAAAAATCTTTGTTGCACCTTTTTAATAAGTTTCTCCTTTTATAAAGAATATTAAACTGCTGGAGCTTTTTTAAAGATTTTTTGTAAGAGCTTTACTATGCTAACTGACAGGCCCAGTTAACTGGTCGGCCTACCGGGCATTTGCCCGCAGTGCCAGATGGCCAGTCCGGGCCTGCATCACAGCACCTTGTACAGGTGCTTAGTTATTGTTGATTTGCAGTTAGAAGCTATGCCCAAATTCTATCTGACTCCTTACTGAGGATTAAGCAAGGATTACAATTTATACCAAAGAACTAAAGATTTATTTGAAGGCTCTTTCTATTCACTGCAGCTTGCTTGAAGTGCTGCAGCGCTTGTTTTCATTTCCTTATTCATTTTACCTGAAGGTGATTTCCAGCGTCAGCGCAATTTCTCAAGTAAAATTCACAAGCTACAAACTGGGACATTTCGCTGTTTTGATCTGTATCAAGTATTGAGGATTACTTGGGACTTACTAAATATCTACTTGTTAACTTATAACACTGTTAACGCACTGTTGCCTAACGGAACTTGGCCACGCCCACCAACTACCACCGTGACACTCCCAAAGCTTCAACCGGAGCCACAAGCCGACACTGATTAAACAACTCACTTGCTCATCACAACCGAAGCAAGCTATCTTTGGATATACATACCGCATAGCTTCGGTAACTATTCCGTGTAACGCCTCTACTGTAGATGAAAACTGACACTCGGATTTCATTTGCTGTAAAGCATAAGCTATTATAAACCTCCTTACTTGTAAGTGCTTTGTCTCTATCAATAATTTAAAGGGAACAAAACAAATTCTCTCTGTGTATTCAGTTGCAAGGATAAAAGCAACTAGAAATGAAAATAACAGGTTCTCATATATAATAGAAACCTGCTTATGCAAAGTCTGATACTTTCATCTTAACTAAAGTACTATTTCTCAAAGGACTGTTTCATCTTATAATTAACAGACTTCTCATTTAATTAAATTCACTTATGTCACTCTGAGCTCATCATTCATATAAGCTCAGAGACTAAAGTGATACATTCACTCATTTTTGGATAAATAGATCTGCAGTTGAGATCCATAACTTCCTTTAACTGTGTCAACTGCTGACACTCTACGCAGAGTCTCACACATTTTAAGGCAGCTCTAAATTTTAATTAAACTACAGTCACCACTGCACCCTATGGTTTCTCCATTCTCGGCTTGTTTCGGTCGAATGACTGGATATGGCAGTGAGGGGAGGAGCTATATAGCAGCTCTGCTGTGGGTGATCCTCTTGCAACTTCCTGTTGGGAAGGAGAATATCCCATAAGTAATGGATGATCCGTGGACTGGATACACTACAAGAGAAATAAATTTATCAGGTAAGCATAAATTATGTTTTTTCCATCTCCCGGTTCCTAAAATCGATGCCATATACATGTCCCCTGATAGGGGACGTAACAGAGATTAAACTGATAAGAATAGTACTACTTAACACACCACTCCTATCTGGTGGCACATTAGATTGCACGCGCAGTGCCCCAAATTTGAAGTAGGAGGACTGACCAAGCATCTTTTTCCATCTCCCGGTTCCTAAAATCGATGCCATATACACGTCCCCTGATAGGGGACGTAACAGGGATTAAACTGATAGGAATAGTACTATTTAACACACCTTATAATAATGCAGAGAGAGGCAACGCAGAGAGAGGAGTCTGAAGAAGAGGAGTCAGAGGAGGAAGGTGGCTTTGAGGAGGTGTAAGACCAAACACAGCAGGCATCCCAGGGGGCTTGTTGTCACCTTTCGGGGACCCTTGGTGTTGTACATGGCTGGGTGGAGGAAGAGACCTTCAATGACATCAGTGAGGACAAGGAACGGGACATGGCTAGCTTGGTATCCAACCTTGTGCAAATGGGGAGTTTGCGGTTGTTTGCGGTGCATTAAACGGGGAGTTTGGTCTGTCACTGTGAAGCGGGCGTAACCCTTACACTACCTGATTGATGCAACATCATACCTGATGTTTTAAAGCACGTTATTCCAAACAATTTAGGAATGTTAGGTGATTTATCCCTTTATGGATTAAAACCTAAGTTACAATTACACCTAACACTACTCTATAATTAAATTAATTACCTAAACTGCCTACAATTAAATACAATTAAATTAAATAAACTAAATTACGAAAAAAACAAACACTAAATTACAGAAAATAAAAAAGAAATTACAATATTTTAAACTAATTACACCTAATCTAATCCCCCTAATAAAATAAAAAAGCCCCCAAAATAATAAAATTCCCTACCCTACACTAAATTACAAAATTAGCGATGTCGCGAATAGTTCGTCGGCGAATAGTTCCCTGCGAACATAGCATGTTCGCGTTCGCCGCGGCGGGCGAACATATGCGATGTTTGATCCGCCCCCTATTCATCATCATTGAGTAATACTTTGACCCTGTACCTCACAGTCAGCAGACACATTCTAGCCAATCAGCAGCAGACCCTCCCTCCCAGACCCTCCTACCTCCTGGACAGCATCCATTTTAGATTCATTTGGAAGCTGCTTTCTTAGGGAGAGGAGGGACAGTGTAGCTGTTGCTGATTTAATAGGGAAATCGATAGCTAGGCTAGTGTATTCAGTGTCCACTAAATTACAAAATTAGCGATGTCGCGAATAGTTCGCCGGCGAATAGTTCCCGGCGAACATAGCATGTTTGCGTTTGCCGCGGCGGGCGAACATATGCGATGTTCGATCCGCCCCCTATTCGTCATCATTGAGTAATACTTTGACCCTGTACCTCACAGTCAGCAGACACATTCCAGCCAATCAGCAGCAGACCATCCCTCCCAGACCCTCCTACCTCCTGGACAGCATCCATTTTAGATTCATTTGGAAGCTGCTTTCTTAGTGAGAGGAGGGACAGCGTAGCTGCTGCTGATTTAATAGGGAAATCGATAGCTAGGCTAGTGTATTCAGTGTCCACTACAGTCCTGAAGGACTCATCTGATCTCTGCTGTAAGGACAGCACCCCAAAAAGCCCTTTTTAGGGCTAGAACATCAGTCAGCTTTTTTTTTTTTCCTGTGCAATCTAATTGCAGTTGCCTGCCTGCCAGTGTGTGTGTCAGGCTCACAGCATATACTGTGCCCACTTGCCCAGTGCCACCACTCATATCTGGTGTAACAGTAGTGTAGATTTAAAAAAAACAACACTTTTTTGACTGTGTTAAATAATAGCAGTCAGTTAACTTCACACGTGTGCGTTTCAGTGCCTGCCTGTCAGGGCACAGTGTCACCCCAGTGCAACTCATATCTGGTGTAACAGTAGTGTACATTTAAAAAAACAAAACACTTTTTTGACTGTGTTAAATAATAGCAGTCAGTTTCCTTCACACGTGTGCGTTTCAGTGCCTGCCTGCCTGCCAGGGCACAGTGTCACCCCAGTGCAACTCATATCTGGTGTAACAGTAGTGTAGATTTAAAAAAAAAAACACTTTTTTGACTGTGTTAAATAATAGCAGTCAGTTTCCTTCACACCTGTGCGTTTCAGTGCCTGCCTGCCAGGGCACAGTGTCACCCCAGTGCAACTCATATCTGGTGTAACAGTAGTGTAGATTTAAAAAAACAAAACACTTTTTTGACTGTGTTAAATAATAGCAGTCAGTTTCCTTCACACGTGTGCGTTTCAGTGCCTGCCTGCCAGGGCACAGTGTCACCCCAGTGCAACTCATATCTGGTGTAACAGTAGTGTAGATTTAAAAAAAACAACACTTTTTTGACTGTGTTAAATAATAGCAGTCAGTTTCCTTCACACGTGTGCATTTCAGTGCCTGCCAGGGCACAGTGTCACCCCAGTGCAACTCATATCTGGTGTAACAGTAGTGTACATTTAAAAAAAAAAAAAACACTTTTTTGACTGTGTTAAATAATAGCAGTCAGTTTCCTTCACACGTGTGCGTTTCAGTGCCTGCCAGGGCACAGTGTCACACCAGTGCAACTCATATCTGGTGTAACAGTAGTGTAAATTTAAAAAAAAAAATACAATTTTGACTGTAATAAATTGAATAGCAGTTAGTTGTCTGCAAGCGTGTGTGTCAGGCCTACAGCGTCTACTCTGCCAACTTCTGCCAGTGCACAGTGCCACTCATATCTGTTGTCACAGTAGCTTGCACGCATAGTACCACTAATCGAAAAAAAAATGACAGGCAGAGGCAGGCCACCCCGCAGGGGCCGTCGTGTTCGTGGTGCTGTGATTCCCTTTGGCCCTAGAATAATGCCCAGTGTTCAGAGGCCACGTACCCCTAACTCGAACATTTCTGAGGACATAGTTGACTGGATAACACAGGACACCCAATCTTCTACAGCTTCCACTCGGAACCTTGATGCACCATCCTCCTCCAGCTTAGCTTCGGGCACCTCTCAAGTTACCACTCACCCGCCTGCAGCCACCACCAACACTAGCACCACAACCGCTTCACTTGATCTGTCAGAGGAGTTATTTACACATAAGTTGGAAGAAATGAGTGATAGTGATGCACAACCATTATTGCCAGAGGATGTAGATAACAGGGATATGTCTCAGTCAGGCAGCATTACACACATGGACGTACGGTGTGATGATGATGATGTTGTACCCGCTGCTGCTTCCTTTGTTGAGTTGTCAGATACAAGTGAAGCGGTTGATGACGATGCGTCCGTGGATGTCACGTGGGTGCCCGCTAGAAATCGATGCCATATACACGTCACCTGATAGGGGACGTAACAGGGATTAAACTGATATGAATAGTACTACTTAACACACCACTGCTATCTGGTGGCACATTAGATTGCACGCGCAGTGCCCCAAATTTGAAGTAGGGGGACCGACCAAGCATCTTTTTCCATCTCCCGGTTCCTAAAATCGATGCCATATATACGTCCCCTGATAGGGGACGTAACAGGGATTAAACTGATAAGAATAGTACTACTTAACACACCACTCCTATCTGGTGGCACATTAGATTGCACGCGCAGTGCCCCAAATTTGAAGTAGGAGGACCGACCAAGCATCTTTTTCCATCTCCCGGTTTCTAAAATCGATGCCATATACACGTCCCCTGATAGGGGACATAACAGGGATTAAACTGATAGGAATAGTACTACTTAACACACCACTCCTATCTGGTGGCACATTAGATTTCACGCGCAGTGCCCCAAATTTGAAGTAGGAGGACCGACCAAGCATCTTTTTCCATCTCCCGGTTCCTAAAATCGATGCCATATACACGTCCCCTGATAGGGGACGTAACAGGGATTAAACTGATAGGAATAGTACTACTTAACACACCTTATAATAATGCAGAGAGAGGCAACGCAGAGAGAGGAGTCTGAAGAAGAGGAGTCAGAGGAGGAAGATGGCTTTGAGGAGGTGTAAGACCAAACACAGCAGGCATCCCAGGGGGCTTGTTGTCACCTTTCGGGGACCCTTGGTGTTGTACATGGCTGGGTGGAGGAAGAGACCTTCAATGACATCAGTGAGGACAAGGAACGGGACATGGCTAGCTTGGTATCTAACCTTGTGCAAATGGGGAGTTTGCGGTTGTGCAAATGGACTGTTTGCGGTTGTTTGCAGTGCATTAAACGGGGAGTTTGGTCTGTCACTGTGAAGCGGGCGTAACCCTTACACTACCTGATTGATGCAACATCATACCTGATGTTTTAAAGCACGTTATTCCAAACAATTTAGGAATGTTAGGTGATTTATGCCCTTTATGGATTAAAACCAGACTCTGCATCAACTATGTAATTTCCATGGGAGTTTTGCCACGGATCCCCCTCCGGCATGCCACAGTCCAGGTGTTAGTCCCCTTGAAACAACTTTTCCATCACTATTGTGGCCAGAAAGAGTCCCTTTGGGTTTTAAAATTCGCCTGCCTATTGAAGTCTATGGCGGTTCGCCGGGTTCGCCCGTTCGCAAACGTTTGCGGAAGTTTGCGTTCACCGTTCACAAACCCAAATTTTTATGTTTGCGACATCACTACAAATATCCCTTAAAAGGGCCTTTTGAGGGGCATTGCCCCAAAGTAATCAGCTCTTTTACCAGCCCTTAAAAGGGCTTTTTGCGGGGCATTGCCCCAAAGTAATCGGGTCTTTTACCTGTAAAAAAAAATACAATACCCCCCCAACATTAAAACCCACCACCCACATACCCCTACTCTAAAACCCACCCGATCCCCCCTTAAAAAAACCTAACACTAACCCCCTGAGCCGTCTTCACCCAGCCGGGCATCCGATGGGGCAGAAGAGGACATCTGGACCGGCAGAAGTCTTCATCCTATCCGGGCAGAAGAGGACATCCGGACCGGCAGACATCTTCATCCAAGCGGCATCTTCTATCTTCATCCATCCGACGAGGAACGGCTCCATCTTGAAGACCTCCGGCGCGGAACATCTTTCTAGGCCTACAACTACCCGACGAATGGCTGGTCCTTTAAATGACGTCATCCAAGATGGCGTCCCTCGAATTCCGATTGGCTGATAGGATTCTATCAGCCAATCGGAATTAAGGTAGGAAAAATCAGATTGGTTGATTTAATCAACCAATCGGATTTTTCCTACCTTAATTCCGATTGGCTGATAGAATCCTATCAGCCAATCGGAATTCGAGGGACGCCATCTTGGATGACGTCATTTAAAGGACCAGCCATTCGTTGGGTAATCGTCGGGATGAAGACATCTGCCGGTCCGGATGTCCTCTTCTGCCCCATCGGATGACCACTTGTGCCTGGCTGGGTGAAGACGACTCAAGTTAGGGTGATCTTCAGGGGGTTAGTGTTTTTTTAAGGGGGGATCGGGTGGGTTTTAGAGTAGGGGTGTGTGGGTGGTGGGTTGTAATGTTGGGGGTATTGTATTTCTTTTTTTTACAGGTAAAAGAGCTGATTACTTTGGGGCAATGCCCGCAAAAAGCCCTTTTAAAGGCTATTTGTAATTTAGTTTAGGGTAGGGAATGTTATTATTTTGGGGGGCTTTTTTATTTTATTAGGGGGATTAGATTAGGTGTAATTAGTTTAAAATATTGTAATTTCTTTTTTATTTTCTGTAATATAGTGTTTGTTTTTGTAATTTTATTTAGATTTATTAAAAATAGATTTAAGTTAGGGGGGGTGTTAGGGTTAGGGTTAGACTTAGGTTTAGGGGTTAATACATTTAATATAGTAGCGGCGACGTTGGGGACGGCAGATTAGGGGTTAATAATTGTAGGTAGGTGGCGGCGATGTTAGGGATGACAGATTTTATAGTGTTTGCGAGACGGGAGTGCGGCGGTTTAGGGGTTAATACATTTATTATAGTGGCGGCAATGTCCGGTCGGCAGATTAGGGGTTAATAATTGTAGTAAGGTGACAGCGACGTTGGGGACGGCAGATTAGGGGTTAAAAAATATAATGTAGGTGTCGGCGATGTTAGGGGCAGCAGATTAGGGGTTCATAGGTATAATGTAGATGGCGGCGATGTCCGGTTGGCAGATTAGGGGTTAAATAATTTTATTATAGTGTTTGCGATGTGGGAGGGGGCTCGGTTTAGGGGTTAATAGGTAGGTTATGGGTGTTAGTGTACTTTTTAGCACTTTAGTTAAGAGCTTTATGTTCCGGCGTTAGCCCATAAAACTCTTAACTACTGACTTTTATATGCGGTAGGAGTCTTGGAGGTAGAGGCTGTACCGCTCACTTCTTCCAAGACTTGTAATACCAGCGTTAGGCAAATCCCATTAAAAAGATAGGATACGCAATTGACGTAAGGGGATTTGCGGTATGGAAAAGTTGCAGAAGAAAAGTGAGCGGTACACCTGTACCTGCCAAACTTGTAATACCAGTGGGCGTTAAAAAGCAGCGTTAGGACCCCTTAACGCTGCTTTTTAAGGCTAACGCCAAACTCGTAATCTAGCCAATTTTGTTTTGAAAAGCCTCTTGCGTATTGATTATATCCATTGCTGTGGCCAATTATAGACAGATGAATAAATAATCACCCACACTGCTAAAGTAATAACACTGTAACATGTAGATTTGAATCCTAGACAGTAGGAAAAAAACATAATTTGCAGAGACAAATTGCAGGAAAAACAGGCAAAATAAATATAATAATATACTGCAATGTTTGTTATTTTATTTTTTATTTTGCTATGTATAATTAAAGACTTTATAGGTAATTACATTTCTTGTTTCTCTGCTTAGTAAAGTATATTTCTTGTAAGTGCAATTATGAATTGTTATAGATTGGCCTTGTGACTAATAAATATAATTGATAAATACTGCAGTTTGTAGTCTTAGCTCATTTCAATAACAAAACATTTTTTTTTATTAAGCAAACTAGGCTACTGCCTAGGGTGTGTGGTTTATGGGCAAACCTCCCAACTGTCCCTATTTGAGGGACCACCCCTGATTCTGGGCTGTGTCCCATTGTCCCTCTGAAACAGTCATACAGTATGTTCCTATTTGCAGAATTGTGCTTAGACCCACTTACAAACTGCCCAGACACGGCCACTGCCCAGAAACACCCATAATTCTGCCCACTATCTACTTGTGAACCACTATTTCTCACACAGCCCCACCCACAAAACGATTAGTGCCCTCCTCAAACTCCCGAGCCCCTAATTCCTAGCAACAAATGTTGGGAGATATTTCAGCAATACTGAATAACCAGGTTATGTCTCCATTTGCAGTCTAATTTTATTGGATCTGCCAGTTTGAGTTATATTATCAGTACATAGCTTGGTAAAAATTCCCCAAGACACCTCAAACAAGTTTACTTCAGACTTATACCATAGCACAAAAATGGGCGTGAACAATATTCTAATCTTGTTAACAAAGCACTTCTTACAATAAAAAAAATATGAGTGCACAGGTTTATCGTGCCCCAGATCTCTTGAAAATGTGTTTTTCTTTTATAGGTTTCAGCTACACTTGAAACAGAAAAAATATCTTATATCTAATATCTACAGCTTATCCAGTTACTCAGCTCTAAGAAATACATTTTAACTCTTATGTGACCTTGTAACACAGTCTGTGAGTCTTTCATGTCAGTATGACTGGTGAATGTAGGCCAGTATCCCAAAATTTATAGAAGTCATCCAGTGCCAGAAATACCATCTCTCAGTAACCACAACACCTGCAAGCAACTTATATTAACCCTTAATACTGCTGAATAGGGTGAGAGCCTACATCAATAATTTAAGTGAGAATTATATGATAATGCTTAAGAGAAATCAATCTTATTGCTTTACCTATTAATACAAGAACCAAATATAGGCAGTGAAGACATATCTGATGCAGACACTCAGCCACCTTACCCCTCCATTCCAGACCACACCAGACCACTGACATAAGAAACTAAACCCCATTATTCCCCTTAACCTGCATAGTGAAGCCAGGATCAAAAAATCCACAGACTCCTTCCTTTTATACTCTGAGCAAAGCCAAATGAGTATTACCAGAACATGGAAGGCAGCACAAGCATCTCTGGATGGTACCTTGTCACTTTTAGAATGTCTCTTTGTCCTGTAGATGTCCATCGCTCACAGACACTCTGATTCAATTTCCTTGTACATTTGCAGAAATGATGTCAGGCACATAGGAGAGTTTCTATTTGCAAGTTAAAGGTAAAGAGAAATCTGTGAATGGAGCAAAAGGCCCAGATGATCACACACATCACCACAATACAAATTATGTTCACTAATATTTTTCTACCCAGCATTTCAAACCAGGATCCTGATCCAAACTAGTCCCATGATTTATATTCGGGATGCACAAGCTCCTTATCCATTTCTGTAACTGTTTTCCTTATGTGGTTTGAATTCAGGGATATCTTCTGGGATTCAACAGCTACATAAGTAAAACATTCTTCTGAAATTATTTTGCAAACTTCACCCTGGGCTGCTAAAAGATATGTAATGCCATTCTATTCTGTAAAGCTACTACACATAAACATGTAATTCCTCAGTGATGACATTACTGGAATCAGCTGTATCATTTGTTATAGAATCTTCTATCTTAGCTAATTGTTTTATACAATCCCAATTTTCCTGCAAATAGAACCCATTTTATTGTCAAAACCACTAAATATCTCTATGATGGTAGGAGCATCCTTGTGATAAAACAATGTTCTATGTTGCTACACAGGAAGCTCAGAGGGCTCTGCCATTGCCCTTATACCTAGAACTACAAAACCTAAAAGGTAAGTGACTGGTAAGTTGATATGGTTGTGTGCTCTAGAATAGTAAATGGCCTAGCATATTCTTATTAACCTGTTGACAACACTTCCTTCAAAGACAGGTTTATAAGACTTGTGACCCCCATACTAGGCACTACGTTGCGCTCAAATATATACACTGACACCAAATACTGGGGTATAAAGGCTGCAGTTTGCTTTATTAAACATATAATAAATCACATTACCATAACTTTATAAAATAATCAGTCAAACATTAACATAAAGCCCCAGGGTGCTTGCCTATCCACCAAACGTGCCCTTCCATACACCTGAGAAGGGCACGCCCCACTTGTACAAAATTTTCCCCTGTCAATCAAACAGGAGTACTAACAATCCCCACTCTGACCAAAGTCATCAAATAGGCAATTACCACCGCCAGCTGCGACAAATAAATCAAATCAAACCAAAGGGAGGGAGGGAGGGAGGGTGGGAGCTTCTCCTTGCATGTATTGCTCAAGATGTGAGTTGGACTTCCACTCCAACCTTTTACTTATGCCCAGTTACCACACCCACTAACCTCAAAATGACCCCTTCACATGGCCTATATGAGGTCACAAAACCCTTACTTCAATTTTTTCATTCAGGGTTTCTCTTGAACCCCATACTAGGCACTATATTCTGCTCAAATAAATACACTGACACCAAATACTGGGGTATAAAGGCCACAGCTGGCTTTATTAAACCTATAATAAATCACATTACCATAACTTTATAAAATAATCAGTCAAACATTAACATAAAGCCCCAGGGTGCTTGCCTGGCCACCAAACGTGCCCTTCCATACACCTGAGAAGGGCACGCCCCACTTGTACAAAATTCTCCCCTGCCAATCAAACAGGTACCAACAATTCCCACTCTGATCAAAGCCACCAAATAGGCAAGCACCCCCACCTAAGCTCGACATCAATGTCCACACAAACCAAGGCCTTTACATCCCCAACCAAGAAGGTTAATCAGATGCAAACCAACCACCCTAGAGTGAGCATCAGAATCATCCTCAAAATCACCCAATCACATATTGAAAACAACTGGGTTTTAAGCACCACAAGCATATCACTGGGTAACCCCACAAAACTCTTGATCACATATGCTTATGCTCCCCGATCGTATAACTCATATCCACATCCTCAACTTAACCAATTGATCTAAAAACTTTACAACTGCCACAAACAAAATTCACCCGCCCCTCTTAAAAGTACTTCTACAGTCAAAAGTTAACATACATGACTCCATGCCATGATTGCCAAAGTCTTCCCCAGAAGAGTCAGCTTTGAAATCCACCATTAACACTATGAATTGATCCCACCCAATATACAAAAAAAAACAAGCATGCATCCAAAATGTAACACTAGAATCTACACCCAAACCTTCCCGCACTATCAATTCAGAATAGGAAAGGTATTACCAGCCTTTTAGATCCCCAAAATTAAGATTTACTTATTTATTTGTTATGTTTTGTTTTAGAATCATATTTAAACAAATTTCCTACTCAACGAGACTGCATGCAAGAGCAGGGGGGGGGGGGGAATTCCTGAGATAAACTGTTAACCAAATTTCCAAATCACAAAACTGAGAAACTACCAAACAAACTAGAAAATCTGGGCACACACAATCTACATGAATAACCGGGAATCCACACACAAGACCATAATTTAAGGATATCCAGTCAACCAGCAGCACCACCAGGTCCTAAATCACCCACAGAACCTAATAGGGTTGCCAGTTGTTCTCCCCAAAATACTGGACAGATTGTTGATGAATGGGCACAGTGGAAGGAGGGTTTACACAATATGCCCTAAAAGCTCTACTTTAGCCCCACTCTTGATCTCCCAATGCATATTTTCATAACTGAGCAGCAATTTTTTACCTCTTGGCCGCCAGCAAGGAACACATCAATCATTTTACCCCTTTAGCTTCCATCAACATATGTAAACACATGATTTTGACCCCCTTGACTTCCCCTCACTTCTTATTAGACTTATATTCATAAAGCATTAATGCATAGGGGACATTTATATTTAGTGAACACTCTAGGACCTCAAAACAACTGGACATTTCAGTGTCCAGTATTTTCATTAACCAAATTACTGGACAGATTGCTAAAATACTGGACTGTCCCGCTGGATACTGGACACCTGACAATTCAATCAAACAATCCTAACATACCGAAAGATCACACCACACAAGAGGCAGCGAACACCAAGAACCTCAAAAACATTAAAGGGCCACAAAATAATGAAGAATTGTGTGATTAACAAAAGCAGGATAAAGGACAATGCAACAACATTTTCTCTGAATATCAAAAGCAGTAGATTTTCTTTTTTTTTGTTATTGGTAAAAGTAAATTCACTTCAATTTTTTAGGCCACCTTACTCACGACACAGACATCAACCATATCACTGACTAGAAACACATCCACTGATAGCTTGTCCACATGATCAGAAGGAGCTGGGGTCCCTGGAAATCTAAATATAAAACACTGTGCAAAATTTGTCCCAAACTGCTGCTCTCTCTGGATCATGAAACTTTATTTTGACAACAGAGAGCCATTAAGAGCAGCCAGAATCCAACAGCTAACTACACATAAACCACCTCAACCATAAAATAAAAAAACAACTAAATAATGAAATGAAAGAAAATCACCCGAGCCACGAAAAGCAACCAGGACTCTCCAATCCAATGAGCAATGGTAAGAAGTCAATCCTCACCAAATAATAAACACACATTAAAGATTGAACAGACAAGAGACAGACAACTGACAGAAAATTATCATGGTTTGAGGACAATCGGCTGCCAGCAGGGGGCTAGATAGGGTTGAATTGCGGCAATGTTTGTCCGCCTGCTCAGAGCAGGCGGACAGGTTATGGAGCATCGGTCTTGATAAATGGGCCCCTAAAAGTAAAAAGCTAGACTGATACAGCCAACACATATGCTCCTAGGTGGACCCAGTGGAAAATAAAAGGGGGATTTACTTGCTTCAAGTCCATTACCAAAAGAACTCTAAACTAATACATCTATAAAAATGAGTCAGCAATCCTACACCATCCACCACCACCACAAACATACGCCAAATCATACCGGTCCTCAGAACTCAGAGCCTTCACCACCTAATTATATTGACATGTAAAAAAGGCCCCACAACCTGAATATCCAGACTTAAACGATCCCCGAATACATGATAATTGAACAATCAACAGATACACGATAGCAAGACAATGCAATATTACCTACTTAGGAATTGAAATGAGAAGTAGAATATTTCCCCCTTTACCAAAATTACAAAATGCATAAATACAAGATACTTGATACATTCGGCACACCCCTGAGATCTTAACGTACACTCCCCAACACCACCAGTATTGTCCTCCATCAGATGCCAGAAAACCCTTAGCCATTCTGCCTACAAAAGACAGATGGAGCCACAAAAGAGACAATTATTGGTCCAGTACAACCCCATTGATCTCCTCAACACTATTTAATAGGTCCACCGAGGCAGATTTTACAAACTACCAACTAGAATTCATGACAGCATACAGCCAAATCAGCCAACATTGACATTCTCCCATGTTTATTGCACCAAGGAACATTGAATGCCATTATGTAAATTAAGTAAAATACTTGCATTTTAAGATGGCACAGAATGCTATAATACCCCAGAGTAACACAACTCACACACCTGGTAACTGTATAAAGCCACAAAGCTGACAGATATTTATTTACTTCATTATTTAATGTTATTTATTGTGTGGAGCAAATTAGACCCCCACACCGTAAAAATTCCAAGTCGTCCTTCCAAAAACAGCTACTCCCTATAACTACCAACATCCACACTCAACCCATCCACCTTTACTGTGACATGTAAATATCCTTATCTTCCGTGGTTCCCTACCATAAAGTGGTGAACCTACACCCCATTGATCCTGAGCTATCTCAGGTGCCACAGCTAAGTGACTGGTTGATCCTCCAACAGAACAGCAATGACAGTGATCCATTAATTTGCAACGTTGCTTCCAAACTGTAGCTTTGCACCCTTTCAGGGCCCAGTATCTGCTCCTGAGCTTGCCCAAATAGCACTGTGAGGAAGTTAAGCCCTCCCACCTGTGTTGGCCCACCTCTATCCCCAAAATAAGCTAGCTGCCCTACATCTCTAATCCTCCCCTCCCTACTCTAACAAGCAAGACTACTGTTCCACCACATTCATTTACAAAATTGTAAGAGCCCCTGCCAACCCTCATACTACCTATGCCTATTACAACCTACATTACCCCCACTACTCTCACTTTCTTTATGTTTCCACCCTCCTCACGAGGGTGGTCACCCAACCAAGAAACTAAACTACTTCCTTTTGCCCACAACCCCACTGGGGCTGCCACTCCCTATCCCTAGCACCCGTCAAAATGATTTCATTCCGCTCCAGATACCAAATTGAAATATGGGCTCCTTGGTATAACCTGAGGCAGTAAAGCACCCCAACCTGTTTTGACCCATCTCTAACCTTACATAGGCTACCCGCCCCATCTAAACCTAAGCCTACCCCTCCCTATACTAACTAAATCAGATTAAAGGGGCAAAATGGGCTTCTAGATACACCCAATATGAATACTTCCCTTCCCTAAAAGCTGTTGCTGTCACTGTTGCTGTCACTACAGAGCCAGTGCATCCCTCCTGCAATAAAATGGGTGGCCAGATTTACCCCTCACTCCAGGGCACCTGGCTTTACTGCTTTAGTCCTCTCAGCATGATCTATGTCCCCATGAGCTGTGCAGCCCATGGCCAGATTTACCCCTCCCTCCATGGCACCTGGCATTACTGCTCCAGACCTCTCAGCATGCTCTAAGTCCCACAAGAGCCTTGCAGACTATGGCCAGAGTTACCCCTCAATTCAGGGCACCTGGTATCTATGTTCCACATGAAAATAGTAAGTGGTGCGCAATTCTATCCCCTGCACATACACTGTTCTGCTCCCATAAAGCAAAAAACAAGACAAGTGAAGATAAAGAAAAAAGGTGTGTGTGTGTGCTAGCAGCTAGGGGGTAAAAAGTTGAAGACCACTTATTTAGGTCTTCAACTTCTTACCCCCTAGCTGCTAGCGAACACACACACTTTTTTTCTTTATCTTCATATGTCCCACATGAGCCTGGCCACCCACTCTCCCGCTCCTATGCTGATGAAGCCACTCCCTCCTGTCTGGGTACTCTCCTGCAGCTTGTGTATAGCGTCGAAAGCGCCCGCCATGCTACCACCCACAGCTCCAGAAACTGCTGCCTCTGTCTGATGGTATAAAGGATCACTTACCTGCACACTCCACAGCTATATGACCCATGACTCTTTGCCTCTGCAGTGCTCTGCTCCCATCTCCAGCAACCCGGCCCTGTACCTTTCAACAGTGCCTGCCGCTGTCTGTACATCTGCTCCCAATGATGTTCTCCCCAGCCAATGGGATCTCCCGTGCCGCCACTACCGCTCCTGCATGCTGACCTCGATGACAGGTAAGCATACCCGCCATTCACTGCTCCCTAGGATCCTCATGTGCAAGGCAAAACAACAGCTTCTCCTTGCACGTATTGCTCAAGATGTGAGTAGGACGTCCGCTCCCACCTTTTACTTATTACCTTTTACCACACCCACTAACCTCAAAATGACCCCTTCACATGGCCTACATGGGGTCACAAAACCCTTACTTCAATTTTTTAATTCAGGGTTTCTCTTTCCATATAGGCTAAGAGTGTCAGGGTTTTTTCCCTGCTTCGTTTGCCATGTGGTGCTGGCAGCCATTTTAGTCACCTTTCTTGCTGAATCTAGTTCAGAGTGTGTGATGCTGCTCATTTCCTGCACGTCCTCTTACGGCCAGACTGTTGTACATCATCCGTGTGAGACTTTTTATTATTTTGTTATTAATAAAGGTGTGATTATTTTAGCACTTCTTGTCTCAGTCTGATTCCTGGCACCCTGACATTACGCAAGGGCCATGAATCCTGATGGCGCTAATAATCCACCTTTATCTACAATCATTTCCAGGATTGATGAACAGGATCACTGCTTGGATAAATTTGCACTAGCCCTGCAAATCCTGCTGACTCGCACTGCACATTTGGACAAGAGTGTCCCACAAGTTATGGCTGCTCCTGTTTCCGCTGCTGCACCTAGTCCTACCAGGAGCATAACTGGTTCTGCACCTCTACCTCAGCGTTATGGAGGCGATCCTAATCAGTGCAGAGGGTTTTTGAACCAGGTGGGCATTTACTTTGAGATGTTACCTCAGGCGTTTCCCTCTGACAGAGCTAAGGTGGAATTTCTTATCTCTTTACTATGTGACAAGGCCCTTGCCTGGGCTAATCCCTTGTGGGTAACTAATAAACCTGTCATTTCTAATTACCCTGAATTTGTGGCCTCCATTCGAAGGGTATTTGATGTTCTGGCTCCCTCCTCCTCTGCTGCCAAACAACTCATGTCCATTCAGCAAGGTACGAGATCTGTTGCTCAGTATGCCATTGAGTTCTGTACGCTTGCCGCAAAGGTTGGTTGGAACAATGAATCCCTTGTTGCTGCCTTCTTTCATGGGCTTTCTGATGTGATTAAAGACGAAGTTGCTGCCAGAGATTTACCAGAGGCTCTCGAGGCTTTGGTGTCTTTTTTAATCCTGATTGACATCAGACTCAGAGAGAGGCCCTCTTTCAAGGAGCGCTTGCGGAAGCCTCCTGTACCATTGTCTCCTACATTGTCATTCCCACCCATGCCTCCCTCTCCACCCATGTCTCCTGGTCCCGAGTCACCAGGTACTGCGGTGCCGATGCAGTTGGGATTTACGCATCTCTCCACGGTGGAGAGGGCCTTTAGCAGGAGGGAGGGGCTCTGTCTCTATTGCAGGTTACAGGGCCACCTTTTATAGTTTTGTCCTTCACAGCCGGTTAAATGCTCGCACCTAGGGTCCTGTCGGGGCAGACCTTGGGTGGTTTATACTCGTCCCCGGAACCACTAAAGGAGAAACCTTTGGTCATGGTTGTCCTTTCCTGGGTGGACTCCTCCATAGTTACCCAGGCTCTTGTTGACTCCGGTGCTGCAGGCTATTTCATTGACAGTGCTTTTGTATAACAGCACTCCATTCCTGTATTGCCTCAGTCCATTGGGGCTCTCCATTTTGAAACCCTCCAGTTCCATGAGATGAACTCTCCGCATTTTTTGGTTGTCCTGGGTTATCCCTGGCTCCAAAAGCACAATCCCAGTTTCGACTGGCGTAGGTCCGAAATTTTGTCGTGGTCTCCGCAATATATTTCCACTTGTCTTCGGAAACCAGTCAAAGTCCTGTGCACTTCTTCGGTATCTCAATTGCCTGAGGAGTACCGAGAGTTCCAAGACGTTTTTGACAAGGTGCGTGCCGGTATGTTGCCTCCTCACCGGTCTTACGATTGTGCCATAGACAAGCAACCCAGAGCCATTCCTCCTCGGGGGCCGGGTTTACCCTCTCTCGGTTGCAGAGAATTGTGCTATGGAGGAGTATGATGCCGATGCTCTGTCACGGGGGATCATCCGCAAATCCTGCTCTCCTTCAGGGGCTGGCTTCTTCTTTGTGAAGAAAAAGGGTGTCGGGTTAAGATCATGCATCGATTATAGGTGTCTTAATCGTCTTACCATTAAGAATGCTTGCCCTATTCCACTCATTACGGAACTCTTTGACCGCCTCAAAGGAGCTTGTATTTTGTCTTTTCTAAACTTGATTTGAGAGGAGCATACCATCTCGTTAGGATTAAGGAGGGCCACGAATGGAAAACAGCTTTTAACACCAGGAGCGGGCATTATGAGTATTTTGTAATGCCCTTTGGCCTATGTAATGCTCCAGCTGTTTTCCAGGAATTTATTAATGATGTTCTATGAGATATTTTGCAACAGTGTGTTGTGGTGTACTTAGATGACATCCTCATACACTCACCCACTCTTGAGGCTCATCGTTCTGATGTTACACGGGTACTTCAGAGACTACGTGAGAATGGCCTGTTTTGTAATCTCAAGAAATGTGAGTTCCATCAGACACAAGTAACCTTTCTAGGTTATGTAATCTCCATTGCAGGGTTCTCCATGGATCCTGACAAGTTGTCTGCAGTCCTGCAGTGGCCTCGACCAGTTGGTTTTCACTCTATTCAACTTTTTTGGGCTTTGACAATTACTATAGGAAGTTTATTAAAAACTTTTCTTCCTTGGTCAAACCTATCACTGACATGACCTGTAAGGAGAATGATCCACTCCAATGGTCACCTACTGCCAATAAGGCTTTTGAGAGTCTCAAGACTGCCTTTGCTGCCGCTCCAGTTCTGGCTCATCCTAACCCTGTCCTGCCTTTTGCTCTTGAGGTCGATGCATCTGAGACTGGAGTAGGTGCCCTCTTGTCTCAATGTCCTACGCCTGACGGTTCCTTGCATCCATGCGGTTTCTTCTCTAAGAAATTGTCTCCAGCGGAGTGCAATTATGAAATTGGCGACAGGGAATTACTGGCTATAATTTTCGCACTCAAGGAATGGAGTCACCCTCTCGAGGGTACTAACGTACCAGTGCTCATTCTTTCTAACCACAAGAATTGAACTTATCTATCCAAAGCAAAACGTTTGTCACCCCGACAGGTCCGATGGGCGCTATTTTTGTCTCGGTTTAATTATGTGGTCTCCTACCTGCCTGGTAGTAAGAATGTTAGGGCTGATGCCCTCTCTCGTCAATTTTCGCCTCTGTCCAAGGAGGAGTCTGTACCTATTCCAGTTATACCTCCTGACCATATTTTGGCCACCATATGTACTAATTTGACTTCTCCCTTAGGGGAGGAGATCCTGGCTGCACAAACCAATGCACCTCCTGAGAAACCTAGTGGTAAGTGCTTTGTACCTGAGAATCTTCAAACTAAACTATTGCACACTTACCACTATCCTAAAGCCGCAGGTCACCCAGGCAAGAACCAAATGATTTGGTCTGTCACTCGACAATTCTGGTGGCCAGGTCTTCGTTCTGATGTTGCTGCGTATGTTGCCTCCTGCTCAGTCTGTGCACAGAATAAGACTCCTCGACGTCTACCTGTGGGTCTTCTTCAACCTATTGCTAATGGTGAGCGTCCTTGGACACAGTTTTCCATGGACTTCATTGTCGAGCTCCCTGTTTCTAATGGCAATACTGTTATCCTAATGGTGGTTGACCGTTTTTCTAAAATGTCACATTGCATTCCCTTGAAGAAGTTGCCTACTGCCCAGGAACTTGCTTCAATTTTTGCTCGGGAGGTCTTCCATTTACATGGGTTACCCAAGGAGATAGTCTCAGACCAGGATAGCCAGCAATCTCTGGAACAGTTCCTAAGTTGCTATGTCTCAGATCACCACAATAATTGGTCTGAACTGTTACCTTGGGCAGAGTTGGCTCGTAATAGTGCTATTAATGCTTCCTCCCAGTTATCCACGTTCATGGCGAATTATGGGTTTCAACCATCCTTGTTGCAGGATTCATTCATGTCTCAGGGAATTCTGGCTTTGGAGGAGCATCTCCAGCAACTCCGTTCCACGTGGGTGCAGATTCAGGATTGCCTTCATCGTTCTATGCAGCACCAAAAGTTCCAGACTGATCGTAAGCGTCTGCCCACACCTTCCTACCAGGTTGGTGAGAGGGTTTGGCTTTCCTCCCGCAACTTGAACCTTCATGTGCCTTCCAATAAACTGGCTCCTCGTTATGTTGGTCCTTTTCGGATACTCCGACGGGTCAATCCTGTGGCCTACGCTCTTGACCTTCCTTCTGCAATGCGCATCTCCAATGTTTTTCATGTCTCCCTCTTGAAACCATTGGTTTGTAATCGGTTTACCACTGTTTTGCCTCATCCCCGTCCTATCTTTGTTGACAACCATGAAGAATATGAGGTCAGCAGCATTATTGACACTTGTATGTCCAGGGGTCGCGTACAGTATTTGGTTCACTGGAGGGGTTACCGTCCGGAGGAGCATTCATGGGTTCCCTCCTCTGATGTTCATGCTCCCGCCCTCCTCCGTGCCTTCCATGCCCATTTCCCCAATAAGCCTTTTGTCCCCCCGCTCGTTGAGGGGAGGGTACTGTCAGGGTTTTTTCCCTGCTTTGTTTGCCATGTGCTGCTGGCAGCCATTTTACTCACCTTTCTTGCTGAATCTGGTTCAGAGTGTGTGATGCTGCTCATTTCCTGCACGCCCTCTTATGGCCAGACTGTTGTACATCATCCGTGTGAGACAGGTTGCAGTCTCAGAATTGTGATGTCATCACTTATTATTTATAGGGCCTCTGTTCAGTATGCTTTGCCCTTGCGTTGTCTCAGAGCTGTTTGTGAGTTCCTGTGTATTACCTGGCTAGTCTGACGGCTCTTCTGGTTCCTGATTCCTGGCTTGTTCCTGACTTTGCTGTTCTCCTTGTTCCTGATTCCGTCTCGTCTGACTACTTGCTTTGGCTCCTGACTTGGCTAGTCTGACTACCAGCTCTGGTTTTGACTCCTGGCTTGTTATTTGACTTGTGGACTTTTTATTATTTTTGTTATTAATAAAGGTGTGATTATTTTTGCACTTCTTATCTCAGTCTGATTCCTGGCACCCTGACAAAGAGGTAACCTCTAGAGCACTGGTTTTAAAACCTCCTTGGGCCTCTCTAACAGGTCACATTTTGTGGAAATATGAATAGGACCACAGCTGAAATAATCAGCTGATTAGTAAACATGGTTATTTTACCTGCTTTCATCCAAGGTAATTCTGAAAACCTGGCCTGTTGGGAGGCTTGAGGACAGGTTTGAAAACCAGTGCTCTAGAGTGACAGTTTAACTCTGCCTGCATTGTCTGTGGCTAGTGGTGGTGAGTTACCATGGAGTCCTGCGATGTCACTTAGGTGCTTTTGCTCACGCACAACCATTAGCTTTTTAGTGAGTGATCACATCACACTTGCTCTGACAATAGATAGGAAGTTAGTAGCTTATAATAGAAACACCAAACTGTTGATAACACCTAGGTGTCCAACCTTAGGGGACGCTAAAGAATGATTAATGATATAGAGAACAAATTGTATTTGCAAACAATGTTAGAGGTCTATATATATCAGTATGAGTTAAATATCAATAGTACCAATATTGCGTGGTTAGATTAAAATCTTTTCAATACCGAATAATATACAGAAGATGTAAACCAATGTATAATATTAAAATATACAAGAACCATTCAGCAATCATATATTACAATTTGTTCGATAACTTAGCTGAGTCCATATCCAAGGGTCCAAAACAAAAAGTCCAATATTCATGGAATTCCAAGATTGTGCATCGGTTAAGGTGGCTCGTCCGTATGTAACCTCCTAAATATTATCGACAATGTGTATGATAGGCAGCTCCTCTCGTGAGATATGGAAGAAAAAACAGGAATCTGTGAAAAAAATCACAAAGAGAAAGGGCGCCTCCTAGTGCAACTCTGTTGGAATAATGATGATAACAGATCAGGTAGATGAAGTAATACTCACAAAATGAGCAGCACCTGTGTGCTAATTGGTACAGGCTGGGGAATCACAGTGACCCAGCTACACTGATCCTGCAACAGGAAGAAAGATCCGGAGAGTCCAAAGGGTAAAAAGCTCAGGCTTCCATACAGTGAACAATTTTAAAAAAGTGGTTTATTTAAAACATAGGATATATACAATTGCACCCCAAATGGATTAAAACCAATGTTTAAAACAGTTGCAACGCGTTTCTCAGCCAGACTGGCTGTTTAATCAGGCATCTGTCTTACTAATGGAAGCTCTGGCTTTTTATAAAACATTGAACATAATGACCCCTCCCCTACCCCTCCCCTTATCCCATGTTCATACAATTGTGCTTAATGAACAATTCACTATTGGCAACGGATAAACAAACAAGTAGCAAAAACTGCAACATCATATATGAAAAATCCCCAACCTTATGCAGGTGATTAGCTCCATCATAAATGATGCAAGTTAACATCTTAATAAGAAATACTATAAACCTCTCTCTTTAGATGGATCAACATCATTTAACATTGTGTAATAATCACATAAGCAATTGTTATTTAATAAAGTTATTATAACTATCAAACTATCTATTTTGTGAATTATTATTCCTATAAAAATTCATTAAAAAATGTTTGCCTATAAACAGCTTGCTTGCAAAGTTAATAGAAATATTGTTTTGTTAAAATGATATATACCCTAACAGTAAATGTATAATTACTAAATGTGAATGTGTCTTATAGGTCTACAACTTTCCATACCGCTAGGATATCACTTGTGATGAATAAATATAGTTGAAAGTAGAACTGCGATTGCATGCAGCAAAACGAATGTATGGTATCATTGCTTTAACCGAGATGACTAAGCCGGTGTCTTAAAGTAATCCGTCTACCATGGGGACTTGTATACTACGTCACTTCCGGTGACGTTTAATCAGCTGGTGGAGGTTTGTGGCGCTCACTGCGCATGCGCTAGAGGCCCAAACTCCTTACAACAGCTGATGCGAAGATACAAAGAATGATGTGGCACGCGCACGTTACTGGTTACAAAATCCCAATGAACAAGCGGTTGTCATTGGATTTTGTAACCAGAAAGGGTCGCAAAATATGTACACCGGTCAACTGTTACTAGTAAATACACACACCATGTACTAGTGACAATTTCCACATATTCACTGTTCATATGCAGTTAGACTGAAGTGATACAAGAGACGTGATAGGATGAAAGAGTGATGGGAGTGAACTACGTGTGAATGATATAAGGGGCGTGATTGGATGTGAAGACTAGTGTAAATGATATGTGAAGTGTGATTGGATGTACTGGTAGCAGATGTGGGTTACGTGTTGGAGTGTGGAAGGTTGGTATGATGGTGGACGCAATTAATCTACAGGAATGTGTTAACCATGATCAGATGAAACGTATTACTATATAAAATATATATGAGTGTGTAATATCATCACTATGATACGGTGAAATGTGATAATTAATCTTGCTAAATGAAAATTTAGTTTAGTGTCTAATGTAATGAACATTAACCTAATATAAAAGATCTACTTCCCATTATATAAAATTGAGAGGTGTGTAGTGTCATCATCATGACATGCATAGGGGTCGGGTGTGATGGTCTTCTAATAGAATCCACTGGTGATTATATAAAATGGGGAATACATAAGAAATTCTAGTATACTAAATATATCACAGATAAATAAACTTGATCTCTTATATCATATAAATCACAAGTGATCATTAAATCTAAAAGTATGTTACATTAATCTCCTTTTAGTGAACAGATTGTGTGATATCTGATAAATTGTGAGTGTTTGTTGAGAAAGGCAACGATGTTCAGTGCACCTTTGTACAGAATCTCTAAAAAGATACATATCTTCATATAGATAAACTTATGGCCATCTATATGTCTTTCTATATATGATGTCCAACTGAAGTTTAATCTGTAAAATTTCTACATGACTTTCTAAATAGCGGCTAATGAGATTATATCATACTAGGTTGCTTGTTATAATACCAAATATAATTATACTAGATATAAATACACGATTATAAGTGACGGGGCTAAAACTAGTAATTGGTACTATAATTACTGTTATTTAACAATGCTACTGGGAGGTGTTAGTCTCATATTATTTAATAAAATAATACAGGACAAAAAAGCAGGGGGGACTATCCCACTTGACCTACCTGGAGTGAGTAAGATTAGCTTGTCTATAAGTGGGATGAACCCCTCTATAATGTTAGTGAAACTAAATCTTAGTTTTACTGTGTTTAACTATTCAGAGGTGTAATGGTAGTATCCATAAGAATAGTCATAATATGATATCTGCATGCTGATTGTCAAAAAGAGTTGACCCATTCTGAAAAGAGGCGGCTTTCTCAGATCATATTTAATAAAAATAAAAAAGCTGCCATATCAAGATTTTCATTTAAACCCCCTGGAAAGAGGCTCCCAAATTTGAAAATCCAATAGGTCTCCCTTTGTTGGAGTCTCGTGTACCTATTGGACCCTCTAAAATAAGGGATACTCTCCAGGGGGGTTATGTGAAAATTGCATTTGCCATGGTATTAACAATACATATCCTGTGATGTCTGGATACACTGTGTTTGGTACTGTTCTTAATAATATTCCTAAAATGTTCTCCCCACCTCCTTCTGAGCTGCCTGATAGTGCGCCCTAAGTATTGCACCCCACATTTACAGGTTAATACATAAATAACGAAGGTGGAACTACAATCTAGTCTACCTTGAATAGGGAAAGTACGTCTGGTTGAATGGGAGGTGACATTTATGGCCCCATGTGTGTTATATTGACACATGTTGCATCTTTTGATGTTGCACTTATATGATCCTTTTGTGCTTATTTTGATTCCTTGTGGTCCCACTCTTGTGTGTTTTTACTGAGTTTTTTACTGAATAATTCACAAAATAGATAGTTTGATAGTTATAATAACTTTATTAAATAACAATTGCTTATGTGGTTATTACACAATGTTAAATGGCGTTGATCCATCTAAAGAGAGGTGGTTTATAGTATTTCTTATTAAGATGTTAACTTGCATCATTTATGATGGAGCTAATCACCTGCATAAGGTTGGGGATTTTTCATATATGATGTTGCAGTTTTTGCTACTTGTTTGTTTATCTGTTGCCAATAGTGAATTGTTAATTAAGCACAATTGTATGAACATGGGATAAGGGGAGGGGTAGGGGAGGGGCCATTATGTTCAATGTTTTATAGAGCCTTTTTCTTTTATTTACCTATCAAAACGATAGACAACCCAACATATTGATTTAGGCCCATTTTCACCATTTCAAATAAAAAAACGTTAACTTTTTCACAAACTTTAGGTTTCTCACTGAAATTATTTACAAACAGCTTGTGCATTTATAGCACAAATGGTTGTAAATGCTTCTCTGGGATCCCCTTTCTTCAGAAATAGCAGACATATATGGCTATGGCTTTGGCTTTGCTTTTTGGTAATTAAAAGGTTGCTAATTGCAGCTGCGCGCCACACTTTTATTATTCCCAGCAGTGAAGGGGTTAATCAGGTAGCTAGTAAGGTTAATTTTAGCTTTAGTGTAGAGATTACCCTCCCACCTGACACTTCCCATCCCCTGATCCCTACCTGATCCCTCTTAAACAGCTCTCTTTCCTCTCCCACCAGCCAAACTCCCTCCCTCATTTAATCCCCTCCCCATCCATGATCCTTTACCTACCCTCTAAACGTTAGCTCCACATAGGGTCCCCCTCTACCTCCTTCTCCCTCCTTCCCCCTCCCTGCCACTCTCAGAGAATTTTTTCTGTAGCGTAGTGGTCCCACCCTCTCTCGCCCCCCTCTACTGATGGGCCACCCACTCGCCTCCCTCCTAACCATCCCACGCCACCAACGCTGCCCGATGCTGAGAGGGCAACAGAGTGGCCCTCTCTGCATCAGTAGCTCTGCTTATTTCTGCACTGCCCCACTTGTGGGGCAAGCAGAAAAAGCGTGATCGCGCTGGTCGTTAGGGGTTAAAGATATGCAGCTTGTCCTACCTTTAAATATGAGGTGGAGATGAGTGGTTTTGTTAACACTTAGTTTAATACATGTTTCAGCTAGTTCTTTTTTTTTTTTTAAATGTTATTTTTATTGAAAATTTAGAAATTAACATTGATAAGCTTCAGTATAACAGTGGTTCATAAAAGAGCGTATTAACATTTAGGAACAAATGTTCATATGATTCGCTGCTACTATATAAGCTATGATTCAATGTCCTTATTGCAGCTTTTCCATGTGGTCTCTCAAACGTGTAAGAGAGAGAGTAGGAGAAAACAAAAAGTCTATACAACAAATAAACAAACATTATGGTAAATAATATGATAACTTACTTCTGCATATCTTCGTCTGGATCGGCACTGGCTCTTAATGAGTGTGTACCATGGTATTGTGAGGTCTGTTCACTATGAGGAAGAAATCTGATTAGCACAGAGCTATATGTTTGCAGGTTGTGTGAGAATTAGGTATAAGGGATATTCTCTTTGTTTGGTAACTGTTGGTATGGCCATCTAGTCCTAGGGAGAGGGGATGATGGTTTGGGGGGAATGTGAGGTAGTTGCGGTGTGTAAGGACTCTTGCCAGATAAACTTGGCATCTAAAAGGGTGTCAATTCTATTACGGCATAGGTAGCCATATTTTTCTAATGTAAATTGTTCCTCTACTTCCTCAAGGCACATTGTTTTAGATAGGGTCAGGCGTTTTTTCCAGTGGCGGGCTATTAGTTTTCTCGCGCTATTAAGGCCTATTTGGAGCACCAATAGCCTTAAGCGACATGGCAATTTAGGAAGGTCATTTAGAAGTGCAATTTTTGGATTTAACGTTAGTTCAGGTGAGATGCTTTGTCTAAAATGCTGTTCTATCACCCTCCATAATGGACGTACTCTAGCGCATCGCCACCACATGTGTATCAGGCTACCATGTCCCCCGTAACAGCGCCAGCATCTATCTGACAGATTTGGGTAAATGCTATTCAACTTCGACGGAGTAAAATACCATCGTAGAATTATCTTATAATTAAGCTCTAATATGTTAGGCGAGGTCGAGGATTTCTTGGCTAGTTTAAATATTTTGGCCCAGTTGTCTTCAGTTATATGATTTCCCAAGTCTATATCCCATTTAGCTGTGTATGGGGGCAGGGTGTCCTTGGTATTTTTGATTAGGAGTTTGCGGGAGAGCGACAATGTTCCTCTCGGTATGATCCCTCCATGGCATATCGTTTCAAATGTGGTAGGTGCTCTTAGCAGGTCGGCTTTGAAGGGGGAGGTATGTACACAGTGGTGTAACTGTGCATATTTCAGCCAATTATTGTATTTGCCATGAGCTATACTGGTCAGTTTGTCTCTTTCTAAAAGCTTACCTGCCTCAGTAAAATTAAGTAACGGGATGGTATAGTCCCATTCAGAAAGCCTCTGGAATCCTTTGTCAAGGCCACCTACCATTTCCACATTTAGGACAATCGGAAACAGGGGAGACCTGCTAGTGGAGATATGTGGTCTGGTAGACGTTATATGGTCCCAATTAGTGTTTGTGGATATCTAGCTGTCTACATTGTGGTGGTCTTAAGTCGTTTGGGACCCAGCACAACGCGTGTACTAGGGGCGCCCTGAGTATGTGTGAATCTAACGCGACCCATGCCTTACACTCCTGTTTCCCGTGCCAATCCAGTATCTTTTGTAGCGTAACTGCTAAATAGTACTCTTCGATTTTTGGTAGGCCTAGTCCCCCGTCAGCAGTTGATCTATACATTGTATCTCTATTCACTCTAGGTTTACACCTCCCCCATACAAATTAGTTGATACTGCTTTGGAGTCGGTTTAAGTACCAGCGAGGCAGGTGCATAGGCAGTGTCTGTAGTATGTATGTTATCCTAGGGAGCGTGGTCATTTTTATGGCCTGAACTCGCCCCCACCATGATAACGGTTTGTTTGTCCACGTCTTGAGGTCACGCTGTGTATTATTTAGTAAAGTAATGTAGTTTTTGTCGAAGAGTATTGTCTGTTTAGGAGCTAGGTAGATCCCTAGGTATTTGATGAAGTCATTTCTTAATTTTAGTGGGCATATCTTTGATAGGGAGAGTAATTGGGAGTCCGGTAAAGTTACATTTAGGATTTCCGATTTCTGCTTGTTGACTAGGAAATTAGAATACTGTCCAAATCTGTCTAGTTCTGTTAATATCTCTGGTACGGTCGTTAACGGTGAGGTGACTGAAAATAGTAAGTCATCGGCAAATGCCGCAATTTTGTAGGACTGATTTCCAAATGATATACCCTTAATTCTCGGGTTTTTACAGACGTGGGAGGTGAGGACCTCCATCATCAATACAAACAAAATCGGTGATAGGGGGCAACCCTGGCGCCTGCCATTGTGTATGGGGAAAGTATCTGACAATGTGCCATTAACTTTAACTTTTGCATTTGGGCTTGAATATAGGCTAAAGATTCTATTAATTATTTTCGGGCCAAATCCAATATTCTTTAGAGTCTCTAGGAGGAATTGCCAGTCTGTCCGATCAAATGCCTTTTCGGCGTCTATGGCTATCAGCACTGATTCTATTTTATGGGTCTTAGCAAAGTCTATGAGAGCCAAGGCCCTGAGTGTATTATCCCTGGCTTCTCGGCCAGGGACAAAACCCACCTGGTCAGTATGCACTATGTCGTTGAGAACAGAATTTAAACGGTTCGCTAATATTTTCCCTAATATCTTGAGGTCTGTGTTGAGCAGTGCAGCTAGTTCTTTTTATAATTTGTTTTAATATTAGAATAAAAGTTTTATTTAAATCTTAAAAGGAAGCTAAGTAGAGTGACACATCACCTCTTCCTCTGAGGGATAATGGATTGGTGGTTGGATGGCGTAGGAGGGAGAGGAGGCGATTGTCACACTGGTTGATGTGACGTTTGGTTCTTTGGAAAGAGTAGGTAATCTTAAGGAAAATATAGCTTTAGAATTACTGATGTTTTAATGTGTGTCCTGTATATTCATTTGCAATATAGATTGTACTTAACTTTGCAACTTGTTTAATGTGATTTTTAAAAATGTATAATGTAGCCAGAACATGTCTGATAGATTTTCTTTTTACATATTTATATTTTTATAAAATGTATATAATTTATATTATAAGAGGCGTTACAAAAGAGCTTACTTAGTTTTTAGTTTTTATTAAGCTCCTTTTTTGGATTTAAATTCAGGGGTCAAGTCCTACAAAAAAAAGTGTGGGAACTCACTATATAAGTACAAATAAGCGGATAAAGGCGCTTAGACTTGTCCTCTACAAGCTCCTATTAAAACCAACCTTCCCTAGGCGGGTTAAAAAACCTTAATATGTATAAGTAGGGAGCGCTCCACAAAGGAGCATGATAAACAATACCAATAGTTTTAAATGTACAATAGTAATTTATTCTTTAAAACAAGCAGATATAATTTAGAAAACCCACTGGGACGTCTCCCTTAGAAATGAAATAAGTTAAAAATTTCAAACAAATACTTTAGATTTTCTTAACCCAACTTGTGTGCTAAGTTGAAATAGAGTAAGGAAAGGTGACTACTGATAGTAAAGTGCTGGCATAGGCTCAATAAAGTGCTTTAGTGATAAGGTGCATATGTGATAAATAGCATCTTTTCGCTTAGCCAAATAATACTTGCACAAAATATAGGTTAATATCAAATGAATCGATCTCTAAAGAATAGATACAATAATACAATAAAGTTGCTATAATGAAATTGCTAAAATAAAATGTATGTCTGGACACTATGGCCTAGATTTAGAGTTTGGCGGTAGCCATGAAAACCAGCGTTAGAGGCTCCTAACGCTGGTTTTAGGCTACCGCCGGTATTTGGAGTCAGTAAAAAAAGGGTCTAACGCTCACTTTTCAGCCGTGACTTTTCCATACCGCAGATCCCCTTACGTAAATTGCGTATCCTATCTTTTCAATGGGATCTTCCTAACTCCGGTATTTAGAGTCGTGGCTGGAGTGAGCGTTAGAAATCTAACGACCAAACTCCAGCCGCAGAAAAAAAACAGGAGTTAAGAGCTTTTTGGGCTAACGCCGGTTCATAAAGCTCTTAACTACTGTACTCTAAAGTACACTAACACCCATAAACTACCTATGTACCCCTAAACCGAGGCCCCCCCACATCGCCGCCACTCGATTAAATTTTTTTAACCCCTAATCTGCCGACCGCCACCTACGTTATCCTTATGTACCCCTAATCTGCTGCCCCTAACACCGCCGACCCCTATATTATATTTATTAACCCCTAACCTGCCCCCCACAACGTCGCCGCCAGCTACCTACAATAATTAACCCCTAATCTGCCGACCGCAAAGCGCCGCCACCTACATTATAGCTATGTACCCCTAATCTGCTGCCCCTAACACCGCCGACCCCTATATTATATTTATTAACCCCTAATCTGCCCCCCTCAACGTCGCCCCCACCTGCCTACTCTTATTAACCCCTAATCTGCCGAGCGGACCGCACCGCTACTATAATAAAGTTATTAACCCCTAATCCGCCTCACTAACCCTATAATAAATAGTATTAACCCCTAATCTGCCCTCCCTAACATCGCCGACACCTAACTTCAATTATTAACCCCTAATCTGCCGACCGGAGCTCACCACTATTCTAATAAATGTATTAACCCCTAAAGCTAAGTCTAACCCTAACACTAACACCCCCCTAAATTAAATATAATTTAAATCTAACGAAATAAAATAACTCTTATTAAATAAATTATTCCTATTTAAAGCTAAATACTTACCTGTAAAATAAACCCTAATATAGCTACAATATAAATTATAATTACATTGTAGCTATTTTAGGATTAATATTTATTTTACAGGCAACTTTGTATTTATTTTAACCAGGTACAATAGCTATTAAATAGTTAAGAACTATTTAATAGTTACCTAGTTAAAATAATTAAAAAATTACCTGTAAAATAAATCCTAACCTAAGTTACAATTAAACCTAACACTATACTATCATTAAATTAATTAAATAAAATACCTACAATTACCTACAATTAAACCTAACACTACACTATCAATACATTAATTAAATACAATATCTACAAATAACTACATTGAAATAAACTAACTAAAGTACAAAAAATAAAAAAGAACTAAGTTACAAAAAATAAAAAAATATTTACAAACATAAGAAAAATATTACAACAATTTTAAACTAATTACACCTACTCTAAGCCCCCTAATAAAATAACAAAGACCCCCAAAATAAAAAATGCCCTACCCTATTCTAAATTACTAAAGTTCAAAGCTCTTTTACCTTACCAGCCCTGAACAGGGCCCTTTGCGGGGCATGCCCCAAGAAGTTCAGCTCTTTTGCCTGAAAAAAAAAACATACAATACCCCCCCCAACATTACAACCCACCACCCACATACCCCTAATCTAACCCAAACCCCCCTTAAATAAACCTAACACTAAGCCCCTGAAGATCATCCTACCTTGGTCTTCACCTCACCAGGTATCACCGATCCGTCCTGGCTCCAAAATCTTCATCCAACCCAAGCGGGGGCTGGCGATCCATCATCCGGTGGCTGAAGAGGTCCAGAAGAGGCTCCAAAGTCTTCATCCTATCCGGGAAGAAGAGGCGATCCGGACCGGCAACCATCTTGATCCAAGCGGCATCTTCTATCTTCATCCGATGACGACCGGCTCCATCCTGAAGACCTCCACCGCGGACCCATCTTCATCCGGCGATGTCCAACTGAAGAATGACGGTTCCTTTAAGGGACGTCATCCAAGATGGCGTCCCTCGAATTCCGATTGGCTGATAGGATTCTATCAGCCAATCGGAATTAAGGTAGGAATATTCTGATTGGCTGATGGAATCAGCCAATCAGAATCAAGTTCAATCCGATTGGCTGATCCAATCAGCCAATCAGATTGAGCTTGCATTCTATTGGCTGCTCCTATCAGCCAATCGGAATTCGAGGGACGCCATCTTGGATGACGTCCCTTAAAGGAACCGTCATTCTTCAGTTGGACGTCGCCGGATGAAGATGGGTCCGCGGTGGAGGTCTTCAGGATGGAGCCGGTCGTCATCGGATGAAGATAGAAGATGCCGCTTGGATCAAGATGGTTGCCGGTCCGGATCGCCTCTTCTTCCCGGATAGGATGAAGACTTTGGAGCCTCTTCTGGACCTCTTCAGCCACCGGATGATGGATCGCCAGCCCCCGCTTGGGTTGGATGAAGATTTTGGAGCCAGGACGGATCGGTGATACCTGGTGAGGTGAAGACAAGGTAGGATGATCTTCAGGGGCTTAGTGTTAGGTTTATTTAAGGGGGGTTTGGGTTAGATTAGGGGTATGTGGGTGGTGGGTTGTAATGTTGGGGGGGGTATTGTATGTTTTTTTTTTACAGGCAAAAGAGCTGAACTTCTTGGGGCATGCCCCGCAAAGGGCCCTGTTCAGGGCTGGTAAGGTAAAAGAGCTTTGAACTTTAGTAATTTAGAATAGGGTAGGGCATTTTTTATTTTGGGGGTCTTTGTTATTTTATTAGGGGGCTTAGAGTAGGTGTAATTAGTTTAAAATTGTTGTAATATTTTTCTTATGTTTGTAAATATTTTTTTATTTTTTGTAACTTAGTTCTTTTTTATTTTTTGTACTTTAGTTAGTTTATTTCATTGTAGTTATTTGTAGATATTGTATTTAATTAATGTATTGATAGTGTAGTGTTAGGTTTAATTGTAGGTAATTGTAGGTATTTTATTTAATTAATTTATTGATAGTGTAGTGTTAGGTTTAATTGTAACTTAGGTTAGGATTTATTTTACAGGTAATTTTGTAATTATTTTAACTAGGTAACTATTAAATAGTTAATAACTATTTAATAACTATTGTACCTGGTTAAAATAATTACAAAGTTGCCTGTAAAATAAATATTAATCCTAAAATAGCTACAATGTAATTATAATTTATATTGTAGCTACATTAGGATTTATTTTACAGGTAAGTATTTAGCTTTAAATAGGAATAATTTATTTAATAAGAGTTAATTAATTTCGTTAGATTAAAATTATATTTAACTTAGGGGGGTGTTAGTGTTAGGGTTAGACTTAGCTTTAGGGGTTAATACATTTATTAGAATAGCGGTGAGCTCCGATCGGCAGATTAGGGGTTAATAATTGAAGTTAGGTGTCGGCGATGTTAGGGAGGGCAGATTAGGGGTTAATACTATTTATTATAGGGTTAGTGAGGCGGATTAGGGGTTAATAAATTTATTATAGTAGCGGTGCGGTCCGCTCGGCAGATTAGGGGTTAATAAGTGTAGGCAGGTGGGGGCGACGTTGTGGGCGGCAGATTAGGGGTTAATAAATATAATATAGGGGTCGGCAGTGTTAGGGGCAGCAGATTAGGGGTACATAAGGATAATGTAAGTAGCGGCGGTTTACGGAGCGGCAGATTAGGGGTTAAAATAATATGCAGGGGTCAGCGATAGCGGGGGCGGCAGATTAGGGGTTAATAAGTGTAAGGCTAGGGGTGTTTAGACTCGGGGTACATGTTAGGGTGTTAGGTGCAGACGTAGGAAGTGTTTCCCCATAGCAAACAATGGGGCTGCGTTAGGAGCTGAACGCGGCTTTTTTGCAGGTGTTAGGTTTTTTTTCAGCTCAAACAGCCCCATTGTTTCCTATGGGGGAATCGTGCACGAGCACGTTTTTGAGGCTGGCCGCGTCCGTAAGCAACTCTGGTATCGAGAGTTGCAGTTGCGTTAAAAATGCTCTACGCTCCTTTTTTGGAGCCTAACGCAGCGATTCTGTGGACTCTCAATACCAGAGTTATTTTAAAGGTGCGGCCAGAAAAAAGGCAGCGTTAGCTACGTGGGTCGTTACCGACAAAACTCTAAATCTAGCCGTATGTCTCTAGAAAGGCTAAAATGAATATATTACAAACATGTATTAGGAATCACGTATTCCAATTTAAAACGCCAATGCAACAGTTGCAAACTGTTCTGATTTTTCTTATGTGTCTTTAGAGTGCCTTTGTCGAATCCTTGTATTTAGAGTATAGGTAAATTGACCTCTGGGTACAGTAAATCTTGTCAATAAGCACAGTCTTTTAGTAACTGATCAAGAGAACCCTCACAGCACAATACGCGATTCCTAATACATGTTTGTAATATATTCATTGTAGCCTTTCTAGAGACAGTGTCCAGACATTCAATTTTATTTTAGCAATTTCATTATAGCAACTTTATTGTATTATTGTATCTATTCTTTAGAGCAGATTGATTCATTTGATATTAACCTATATTTTGTGCAAGTATTATTTGGCTAAGCGAAAAGACGCTATTTATCACATATCACTAAAGCACTTTATTGAGCCTATGCCAGAACTCACTATATAGTCATTGCAATTAAAGGTGTTTGTAAAACAAGCGAACCTTCAGTAAGGATTTATCAAGCAGCGGTCATCAAAACACTGCTTCCCCTGTTCTCCACCTCTTAGGTTGAGAATGTAAATCTCCCCGGTCTTTTCTGACCAGGTAGATTGACAGCTCCTGCCCACATGTAAATGTCAAGATCCAGAGTGTCCATACTTTGTTTTTAACTCACATGGTGCATAGCAAGCTTAGCTTCAGTTCCTTACACCCTCCTTTTCCAGGGCGGGCTGAGACCTCTGTGTCTGACAGTAACTCCAGACTTTTCCTCTGTCACAGAGCTTCACCCACTTAAGATGCAATAGGCCTATTTCTGATGAGAGGAGCTAAATAACCCCAGAGGTAGCCACATAGAAATGTAAGCACCATGTGTTCCATAGTGCAGGGTGATCACACAGCAGGTGCGCTGACAGGCTTGCATTTAGTGTATTGTAGGAATTTTGAATGCCCATTACTAGAGGATCTCACTATCCCTCTAACCACACTGTGTACCAGCTCCTCCCAGCAGCAGCACTGTTTACTGAAGCATTTCTGTTCTCTGTCCAGGGGGAACTTACTTCCACCTGCAAAAAAAGTGTAGGAACTCGGTTCCTATGCGTTCACGCTCGATTTGACCCCTGCTCCTGTAAATGCTATAGAAAAGAGTGCTCTAAATAACCTAACTTCAAATGCACTTTTGCATACTGCCCTCAATTTGTAACATATGTCCCCAAACCTAATTGGGATGAAAGGCAGTCTTGTCTTTTGTAACCTTGCTATTTATAGCCTAACCCTTTCTAACTATAAAATGCTATGAGAAATCCCTCAGTCCATAGCACTGATTGAAAAATGCTATGGTCTTGCAAAGTATTCCCACACTGATTTAGATACAGCGTGTTATTTTAACCAACTTTCTAATTTACTCTTATTATCTAATTATTTTTCTTCGTTCTCTTGCTATCTTTACTTGAAAAGCAAGAATGTAAGCTTTGAAGCTGGCCTATTTTTTGTTCAGAAAATTGGGTTGCGCTTGCCGCTTGGTGGCTAAATGTAGCCACCAATCAGCAAGCACTATTCAGGGTTCTGAACCAAAAATGGGCAATCTCCTTATCTTAGATTCCTGCTTGCTCAAATAAATATAGCAAGAGAACAAAGAAAAATTGATAATAGGAGTAAATTAGAAAGTTGCTTAAAATTGCCTGCTCTATCTGAATCATGAAATACAAAATTTGGGTTTACTATCCCTTTAAAATTGCATGCTCTGTCTAAATCATGAAACTTTAGTTTTGACTAGACTATCCTTTTAATATTGTTTAAGCTAGAGCTGTAACTATTGTTTAAGACACTCATCTGGAAGCCCAAAAAGAATTCTATATTCATAGCTAATTTATACTGTACTTGTACTTTATGCTCAGTTTTTCAAGTGACCAACACATGATATAGTCGAAGGTTACTATAGATCTCTTTGCTATTATTCTGAGATATATATATATATATATATATATATATATAGGTTATTTCATATTTTAGTAGATTGAAGAACAGTGAATTGAACCTAAGATTTATAAATATATATGGATTTTCTCCACTAGGTGGTAGCAAAGGCCCATGTACAGATCCATAAGTGATGCATAGTTGGATGTGAGAACAGCTTTTGTTATGTGTAACAAGTTGGCCAATGATGCTCATGTTGGATTACAGAAATTCTACGTTTTTTTTAGATTAGCGAATGCTCTAGATCCCCTAGACGTCTATAGATGGTGCTCAAGAATAAATGCTATGGTCCAAGTGAAGCCCTTGCGAGTCATATTCTCTTTTCCTCCACCATTTAGAGTTACATCAAAGTAGATGGGTTCAAAAGTGGCCCTTAATTATAAGAAGAAAACCGTTTCCTTATTGGGGGGGGGGGGGAATCATTATTAAATATGTTAGTTCCCCCACCATTTTGACATATCACTGTAGATAGGTCCAAAAGTGGCCCTTAATTAAAAGCTGGGAATAGTTTCTTTATATGGAAAAACAAAAAAGTGAAATATTTTAGGTTTACGTTCTGTGTGCGCAGACTTTTATACTATGAGATAGTTGTCTATTCATGGTATGACATTCGTTGTAAAGCAAAAATCTAACATTGCTCCTGAACACATTAATATTGTAACTGAAGTTTTAAGATGTTATTACTACTTATATACAATAAAGCTCCAATTGCCACAAGCACCAACGCATTATTACATAGGAAATGAAAATGAGAAACTTTAGGTGTTGTGAGGGAAACCTTTATCTGCACGTGCTCCTGCCTGCCTGTTCACGTGCAGTATAGGTAGCCTTAGTAGTGAATACAAGAGGGCAGGGTGAGCTACAAGACAATGCTTTTGAGCTGGCTACTAATCAGAAAACAAGAGATTTTACCTTTGTTCCCTCTTCTAAGTGTGACCAGATTTATATTTAGTAGGAAAGTTCTGTGCAAAAGGCACATTTTAGCCTAAAAGAGGATTCTCCAGGGTTGGTGACGTCATAGAATAAGCTATGATGCCTGGGTTCATTCCATGGTTGATGGCTTATTTTTTTATGGATGCACGAGTGGTCCCATATTACATTATACAAGAGCATGCAGTATATAAATAAGTTGTTACCGACTGCATCATCCCTTTCTCTTATTTATTAAGATCACTAGATGAAGAGACTGGAACGTTTAAGCTGGGGAAGTAGAACGAGAAAGGAACACAGAATGTTTGGTAGCTGTGCTGTGTTTAGCTTTTGCATGGAGAAACTCTTCTCACCTTAATGACCTTAACATCTACCCATCTTCCCTGACCCGGAGAACAACGGAAACACAAAGAGAAGGGCAGTGGCCAATCATGTTTTAGTGTTCTTCGCAGGACCTTTTTAGTGGGTGCACCACCCGGCTAAAATTGAAGCCAATATTAAGCTAAAATTAGCTAAATATTAAAAATATTCCATTTTTATTGCAAACATTATTAAATACATTTATGTTAAATTGTGCAATTAATTTGTGCTTTGGATAGCAGAAAATGATATAATATTAGAAAACATTACGCTGCCCCCACCCGGCTACTTCATTATGCCACCTGGCTGGCAAAATTGTCTGTGTAGAACACAGTGCTTTCTAGCAGAGGTGAAAATAGGTACAGTTTGTCTCCCTGCAAGTGTAAAAAATAAAGTAGTACTTTAAGAAACATTCCTGCTCCCCAGACATATAGCCAGACACATAGCCAGACATATAGCATGGTTAAAATGACTTGATTCACTCAAACCATATACTGGCATCTCTTGCTTCTAAGCTACTTTACAACGTCTGCCTAACCACGATTTAATGAGAGAATACAATTGCACATATTGAGCAAGAAGTGCAAGGTTTTTTACTTTGTTCAGTATCTGTATAACATTAGATGGGGCATTTTACAACTGGCTAAGGCTATTGGTTACATAAAACAAAATCTTATGGAAATAAAAAGTGGCTTTGAGAATAGAGCAGTGGCCGAGGAGACACTTTGTCCCCCACGTGGTCACAAAAGCATCTGACAAGTCAGTAGCCAGGTACAGTCCCTTCCTGGGTGCCCAGAATAGGGAAAGCAGTTCCTTTCCTTGGGAGACTAAAGCACGCTGCAGCTTAGATGAATATAGTTTATTATACGGTTAGGCCTTACATACATTTTGAAATGAGACGTAAGCAGTGAAAATGTACATGAGATAACTACAAGTCCAGTTGGGAGACTCAGGCTTGAGCTTCTGCAGACGCGTTTCGTTCTTCGATCAGTCGGTGTTTCTGCTTCATGAGACATTTTAGAGAATTTCCATGAGCACCAAGATCCCCATCTGAAAAGTAAAGCAAAAATATTACTTGTCTTTTAAAGGAACATGACAATCAGAATTAAACTTTCACAATAGAGCTAGAGCATGCAATTTCAAACAAATAAAAAGCCCTTTCAAATCTACTCATTATTCTCGGTAACCTTTGCTACGGAGAGTCCACGTCTTTAGCACTTGAAGACACGTGCACACTCGTTTTTCCACTGTAATAGCCCTTTAATTTTGACATTCATGTCTCTTTAAGGATATTTTGTTCTTTCAGTCCCTTCAGACTACAAGGTATTTACTGATGAAAGAATGACTCAAAGTCTTGCAGCCAACAGACAGCGGGAGGTTATGACTACACAAATATTTATCTCTAAGAACATTACAGAGAATCTAGGCTTTGCAGTAGTAATTATTATTTTGATGTAACAGAGACACAGAATGAAAAGAAACAGTAAAATCTCAGCGTATCATTTTAATATCAATTTCAGTCTTTAAAAAGGGATATGAAACCCAAAAAACGTGATTAAGACCGAGCATATATTTTTAAAAAAAGTTCCCAATTTACTTCTATTAAATTTACTTAGTTCCCATGGTATTTTTTGTTGAAGAGTTATCTAGGTAGATACATTCTCACAAAACAGCTGCCATAAAGTGCTCCAGACATGTGCATGCTTAAGCTTACATCTGTTTTTCAACAAAAGATACCAAGACAACAAAGAAAGTGTGATAATAGAAGTAAATTAGAAAGTTGCTCTAGCTGAATCATGAAAGAAACATTTTGGGGTTTAATGTGCCTTTAAGTTGCTATGGTTGTCAAAATGAATAAGCTACCGATTCATTAACTGCTTTACAATGTAGGACATTCTATGCTGTCCTAACAACACTGGGCTTTAACGCTGCTAGAATAGCATGGAACGTCCTACATTATATGGCGTCCTGCACCCTCCTCGTTTTAGGGAATGGAAAATAAGTCTGGGGGGCGTGCTTAGCATCGTAGTGACTTAAAGGGAAACTGAACCTATTTTTTTTTCTTTTGTGATTCAGATAGAGCAGGCAATTTTAAGCAACTTTCTAATTTACTCCTATTATCACTTTTCTTCGTTCTCTTGCTATCTTTATTTGAAAAAAAAGTAATCTAAGTTCAGGAGCCAGCCAATTTTGGTTTAGAACCCTGGACAGCATTTATTTATCGGTGGGTGAATTTATCCACCAATCAGCAAGAACAACCCAGGTTGTTCACCAAAAATGGGCCGGCTTCTAAACTTACATTCTTGCTTTTCAATAAAGATACCAAGAGAATGAAGAAAATGTGACAATAGGAGTAAATTAGAAAGTTGCTGCTCTATCTGAATCACGAAAGAAGAAATTTGGGTTCAGTGTCAATTTATTTTTTCCAGCAAGTGTTTCTTTCTGAAGTAACATATTAAATGAGGTTGAAAAAAGACCGAAGTCCAACGAGTTCAACCTATACAAATAGCTCCAGTTAAGCTTAAATAATCCCACTAAAAGGTGACCCATTTAATACAAGCAATCATATCCATAAATTTTGTTTCTAGACAGAAATGTATCCAAACAATTTTTAAATGTATCTAGGGTATTAGCATTCACTACCTCCTTTGGTAATGAGTTCCACAATTTTTTTATTTTTTTTAACACTTGCTACCAGTATGAAGGGATTAGGGAAATGATTATTCTTTTAATGACACTGTAAATACAAATACTCAATCACAAGACTATTACAACTGTCAGAGGTCACCAGCATAAATATATAAATAAAAATTCAGTGCCACATTTGATTTAATTTTCTTCCCATAAAGTAACTAACCTGATAGAGCTTTTAATACAGACAAAGTAGATTATATGTTTTGAAATGTGCATAGAAGATTAAACGCATAACATTTGTTGGAGGAGTGGGTGCTACTCGCCTAGGATTCAACAAAAATGTGTTTGTTTTTATGTTTTACAAGGAAATTGCAGATGTTAATAAGGACTTAAATGCTAAGTAAAGCACGTCTGATAAAGGGCAGAAAAGAAAAGCCTTTTATATGAAGCTTAAAGGGGCAGACTAACACAATAATTACATGCTCTAGTTTGTTACAGCGTGCCATTTTTATAGTAACGATTCTAGAAATCTAAGTCCTTAACCTCTGTAAAGCACTGGCAGTGATTGGAGGGGTCATACTGCTGCCACTCCTTATTGGCTGACATAAAGGTACAAGGCGTGTGGCTCCTGAACAGGACCTAACAAATAAGAACAATGTACCTTTTGCATTAGAAATATGGCAGATGTAGGATGAGCTCATTTTGTAAATACACAGGGGCTTTAAATAAAAAAAAATGTGTATACCATAGGAATCCTGCTAAAGAATTGTAGTTATTACTTACACAGCATTATTAAATCAGAGAAACGTTCTGGCAACACACAGGATACTCAACAGCATAAATAAAATAAAAAAAAACATCTGTAATTTCAGTACCATTGGGCACTTTCAAATTGTCACATTACAGCACCTGAGATGTCTGTTAAAGGGACAATAAAGTCAAAACAAAACCTTTAGGATTCAAATGGAATATGCAAATGTATTTATTTTCCAAATGACTTCTTTAATCAAATTTGCTTTGTTCTCTTGATACCTTATGCTGAAGAGTAGGTTCAGGAGCAGAAATGCACTACTGGGTACTAACTTAACAAATCTGAGGAACCAATTACAAGAGGAATATATCTGCAGCCACCAATCGTCAGCTAGCTTCCAGTAGTGCATTGCTTCTAAGCCTACCTCGGTATAATCTTCAAAAAAGGATACAAAGTAAATTTGATAAGAGAAGAAAAGTGGAAAGCTGTTAAAAATTGCATACTCTTTCTGCACCATGAAGTATGACTGGTCTTCAAGAATATAGTATGCATCTAGCGGCTATGTAAGTTTACATAAAAATCACAGGCCTTTCCACAAAAGCCTGCATGCAATGACAAAGGAAGCGTTGTTATGAGCAAATGATGCTAAAAGGGATATTCTAATACAAAAAGGATATACAGTCTAATACATTACAGCATGTCGTTTTTGCACCACTGACTGAACATATCTACGTGTCTAACCCCCTTGAAGGTAAACAATGCAGCCACTGAGCAGGAAACCACCAGCGGTCGCATGTCGTTGCTAATCAGCAGCCGTGTTCTGCTCAGGAAGAGTAACGCTTGTGTCTTAAGTGAGACTTTAAAAAGGGACACTAAACCCAAATTTTTTTTATTTCATGATTCAGATAGAGCATGACATTTTAGTCAACTTTCTAGTTTACTCCTATTATCAATTTTTCTTTGTTCTCTTGCTATCTTTATTTTAAAAGCAGGAATGTAAATCTTAGCAGCCAGCCCATTTTAGGTTCAGCACCATGGATAGCGCTTGCTTATTGAAGGCTGACACTTAGCCACAAATAAGCAAGCATAACCCAGGTTATCAACCAAAAAATGGGCCGGCTCCTATGCATCACATTCCTGCTTTTTAAATAAAGATAGCAAAAGAACGAAGAAAAAATAAGAATAGGAGTAAATTAGAAAGTTGCTTAAAACTCCATGCTCTATCTGAATCATGAAAGAAAAATTAGATTTAGTGTCCCTTTAAGGTAATTAAACACATAGCTAGCTAGGATAAGTAATGCAAAAATATATGCTCTACCGAACAAGAGCATCTAATTTTTAGATTAGAACTTCCATTTATATTAAAAGATTCAGTAAAAAGAGGGCAAATTAAAATTAAATGTTTTGGTTTATTGAAAAATAAATGCTGGTGGGCGTCCCGGTCCTCTAAAAGAACCTGTGGGAGATTTCCTTACCAGACAATCTTTAATCTGCCCTAGAGACATTTCGTTTCAGTAATTTACAGTATAAATTTAATTTAAAGAAAAAAAAAGTGCTATATAAAAGGAGCAGTAGAGTCAAAATTAAACTTACATGGATTGGATGGAACATGACATTTTAAACAACTTTCTAGTTTACTTCTATTATCAATTTTGCCTAGTTCTACTGGTATCTTTTGTTAAAGAGTAATCCTAGGTAAGCTCGGGAGCACGCACCTGTCGTTAGCCATCTGGCAGCAGTGTTTGCAACTATGTATAACATTGCTATACACAACGTTTACAGCAATGATATACATAGTTGCAAACACTGCTGCCATAGAATGTTAAACACAGATGCACACTCCTAAGCTAGTTTTACTCTTTAACAAAAGATACCAGGAGGGAAAAAAAAGCTAATTTGATAACAGAAGTACATTGAACATTTGTTTAAAATTGCATGCTCTATCGGAATCATGAACGTTTAATTTCTTTCCAACGGCATGGAGAGTCCACTATTCCATTCATTACTGTTGGGAAAATCACCACCTGGCCACCAGGAGGAGGCAAAGACACCCAGCCAGAGCTTAAAGGGACACTGAACCCAATTTTTTTCTTTCAGGATTCAGATAGAGCTGGCAATTTTAAGCAACTTTCTAATTTACTCCTATTATCAATTTTTCTTCGTTCTCTTGCTATCCTTATTTGAAAAAGAAGGGATCTAATCTTTTTTGGTTCAGAACTCAGGAGAGAACTTTTTTATTGGTGGATCAATTTATCCACCAATCAGCAAGAACAACCCAGGTTGTTCACCAAAAATTGGCCGGCATCTAAACTTACATTCTTACATTTCAAATAAAGATACCAAGAGAATGAAGAAAATTTGATAATAGGAGTAAATTAGAAAGTGGCTTAAAATTTCATGCTCTATCTGAATCACAAAAGAAAAAATTTGGGTTCAGTGTCCCTTTAAGTAAAGTCCCACTACCCATAGTCCCCCAGTCATTCTTTGCCTCTGTAACTAGGAGGAAGTGAAGATGGTGCTCGGAAGAAAATGGAGTCCTTTAATGGGTAGCTTCCCTTCAAGATAGGACTGGGGTTAATGCTGTGTCCATGTAAACCTCTTAGTAAAAGTATTGGTAGCTGTTAGTCATCTGAATCATGAAAGTTTAATTTTAACTTTACTGTACCTTAAAGGGACAGTATACTATAAAATTGTTTTTCCCTTAATGTCTTTCCAATAACCTTTTTACCAGCTGCAGAGTATAAAATGTATGAGATTTGCTTTTTTAAGGCTTGTTTGTGTATATGAATTAGCTAATTTTGTGTTTTGAAGCCACAACCTAATAAAATGGGTTGAGCTTGTAGGTATAATCAGATCTCATTACTTTATCACATTGTGTACATATACCTGCCCATAAACCAATCACCAGTACATAGAGAGAACAATGGAAAATTAACATTTTATTACCCGATCTCTTCTATAACCCACTGGAAGTGTAATTTCTTCTGCTGGCTGTGTTTACAAAGCTTGGCCTGGAGGCCAAAAACTTTCAGGATGGGTGGGGATACCACAGGCTAAATAAACTATTTAAAATGCCAATATAAGGGTAATGGAAATACTTGTAAACAATTTAATACACTTCAGCAGGTAAAGTGGATCATTGGGAACAAATTAAAGGGGATAAATGTTTTGAGTAAACTGTCCCTTTAATCAAGACCCCTTTTCCATGAAAAAAAAATATATATTATTTAGTTCTCATTCATATGCTTGATAGAAAGCTGTAACGTTTAATTTTCCTGTAGTGATCAACTTACATCTGGACTGATAACCCTTAGCAGCTTGAGCAAACTGCTCCACTTCCTTGGCACAATTCTGGATGTAGCTGTGCCCCTCCCTTTGCTGGCACGCTCTCATTCTCTCCTGCAGGATCTTCACTATCTCCTGATCCACTTTACTGAAAATAAATGCAAAGAAAATGTATCAGCTGAGATATTGTTTAGTTGTTACCCAAACACTTAAATGTTACTGGTAAATGTTGTCCCAACCCACTCAAAAGAAGTTTAGGAGCAAAAAGGTCAAAGAGGTCCATTCCAATAATAAAAAAAAAACATAGAACAAATAAACAGCACAAACCTCTCACCTATTGTGTAAATATTACCAGATCTCTTGACCAGCTTTAATTATTGTTTTTAATGGGACATTATACTGTAAAATGGTCTTTCGCTATCGTGAATTTAAGAGAAAAACTTGCCCAAAGTAGCAGAGAATTTTTGCAATCACTCAGTTTACACAGAAATAGAGCCTTTGCTTTTTTTTTCCTCCTCCCCGTTTGGCATAAAAAGGGCTTTCAGTGGATGACATTTTCATCTAGCTATTAATTAACAGAATTAAAAAAAATACTGTAAAATGACCACGTAAAAAAATAAATACAAAGATGAATTCTCACATTCAACAAAAAGCTGTAGCTTTCTAACTGTAGAAAAACAAATCTCAAAATCTGTTCATTGGCATCTTCTGATTCAGCTAAGGTCAAACATACTTTTTAGTTTTTCGTTTCATTTGAAGGTCTTTATCTGCAGTTATTTATATCATGTTCTAAAATAATGTAATGGGGTAACTCGCATTAGGTATAACAGAACTTCCAAAATTATCAAAATAGAAACCCAAAACTATATATTTTTAAAGTAGTCAACCCAAAGTATTGATCTAGGCCCATTTTGCTATATTTCATGCCAACATTTGGGTCATATGCAATGATATAAAAAACAAAATGTGTTATCTTTTGAAATGATTTAGACACATTTACTGCAGTCATAAGACGTGGTTTTAAAAGCTTCTCTAGGATCCCCCTTGTGCAGATATAGCAGACATGCATGGCTTTGCCATTACTTTTTGTTAATTAGAAGACCACTAATTGCAGCTACACATCACACTTCTGACATTCCCAGCACTGAAGGGGTTAATCAGTTAGCTATTTAGCATAATATTTGCTGTAGCGTAGGTATTACCCTCGCACTTGACACCTTCTTGACATCTACCTGATCCTCCCAAACAGCTCTCTCTAACCCCCCCCCCCCACACACACACACACCTTCACTGGTCACCACAATCTTAGGTACAAGGCAGCCAGTCTACAGTTCAGGGCTTTTTTATATTTTTTTCCTGTAGTGTAGGGACCCACCTTCCACCAATCAGATTTTCTGCAGTGTAGGGATCCATTCCTCCCTCCCTTGATGGGAAGTCCACCAGCCTCCTTCCAACCAGCACCACTGCAAGATTGTTACAGTGTCATTGTCTGGAACAATCAGCTATTTGGCTTCATGATCGTGCTCCATTACCATATGAAGACAGATACCGTCTGCCCCCTGGTTGCAGCTCACACTGCCAGTTCAGCAATATGCACCTCTGTGCTGGACATAGGTATTACCCTGGGCAAAGTACTGTCTGAAGTAGTATCTAGGTCAAGAAGGCGCAAGGAGTTAATGTGTTTCCAGTTATATATTTTACCCGTTAGAGGGTATTAGATTGTTCACAAATAGCTAGTTTACCTTTATTTTGTCATTTGAAATAGCCAATTTTGCCAGTTTACGCTGTCAGTGCCAGCTGTACTGGAATTTTTAGTACTGCAGTATTGGCTGTAGATAAGCTATGGTTTAGTGAAATATCTTATAAATAAAAACTTCTATTTAGGCTTTGCTGAAAAACCAAGGACTTCATATGTATTATTTAGGTTATTATACAGTATCGAAGAGCAAGTATAATTGAGATTTTTACACTTCTTTAAAGACATATTCAGAATGTACTTCTCCATAAAATGTTTAACAATGGGAAGTAGAAAACTTAGTAATGTACTTTATTTACTGTGCCCACTTTTCCTAAAATGTAACTGAAAACTGTGGTTTTCCCCGCTGTCCCCACAGAGTTTAGAATATACTGCAAGACCCAGACCCTGAAACAAGCTACATGATGCAGAAGCTAATTTATATCTGTCCATAATTGACTACACTAAATAGATAAGATAAAGACATGTCAAGGACTATTTTCCTGGACTGCAGAACAACGAAACATTTGATAGACAATAGTTTTAAAGGCTTTCACAGTCTGATTTTTTAAGCAGAGGTAGCGCAGGGGTCACACCTAAAGATGTGCAGGGTAGCTTGTCTTAAAATGACATGCTCTAACGAATTACAGCATGTACTTTTTTTTTTTAACTATAATAGCCCTTTAATTTGCAACTTTCTTATATAAAACCTGTTTCCAAAGAAAGAAAGAAATTATATATATATATATATATATATATATATATATAAAAAAAAAAGTGAAATATACTCACTGATCCCTCCTCCACTGCATCTCTGCTTCAAAACGGCACAGAAAGTCTCCTACTTCGCATTCTGTTAGGTCAGGGACGCGGCGGTATTCCCTATGATAGTAGTAAAACTTGGTCTTTGAACGTTGACTTTCAACCCAGTCTATGAAAAAGTACAAGAATTGAAATAGGTTCCACAGAATAATTATAGAAAAAGAAAATATACAGATTATAGGAATACACAAGAGCTGTCTATATCAATAGCCAGGAGCCCAGTATGCTGAAGAAATGTGAGGTTACAACAGGAAAGATCTAAACTTGCATGTGTTCTTCTCCAAGCATTCAAATACTAATTCTACAGGTATCATATGGGGCTAAAATTATAGCTCTTGCATATACTATTTACCACATAGCATATAATACTGTTGTGAGAAAAGCAAGGGATAAAAAAGGCACACAGGATTTGGTAAATAATCGAATTTATTAATGTCTATTTAAATCCCAAACCACATATATGTGGATCACAAAATGACAAGGTCAGTCATTATCTAAAAGTGAGCATTCTTAACCAAATAAAAGGCAAATTTCAAAGACTAAATGCTATTGGAAGGACAAGGAACCTCTAAGCATACGTATTTTTATCCCTTGCTTTTCTTACAACAGTATTATATGTTGTGATTACATTCTCTCTGTTTGAATCTTTGGATATTCTATTATTAAGGGTGGCACCAGATAATATATACATATTTTTGGTTTCAGCAATATTACCTACTCTCTCATACTTATTTTTGTTTGTATTTACCACATAGGCTTCCTATTATATGCCTATCTAGCTTTTCAATGAGACAATGCACTTCTATTCCTGTGTTATCATATAGAGCTGATCACTAAAATTAGAGGTAGCTCTCCAGATAATCCTAATTAAAGATGTTAACACAGCAAGATGTTATGTCATAAGAACCAAGCTCTCAAGATCCTGTGTAAATTTGTATTCTCTATTAATTGACATTAATTTAGCTTTTGTTTTGCAAACAATTAACAAAGTTATCCTACTTTCCTGCATTTGTTTAGTTAAGAAAATGGATATATTAGATCAGAAGTTCATCTCCAAATATATTTATGTTCCAAAAGATTTTGAGTGCAATTCTGATCTAATATATCAACATAAAGAAATGCCAGGGGGGGTGTAGTGTTATTTGTTTGCAAATGTATGAGTTTTTGCATGGCTGTTCAATATCTGAATTATAACACTATTTACTGAATATGGTGACAATACAAAAAAGCAATGAGAGATAGAGTGTGATTACTTTGATTCACGGAGGGTTCAGAGAACTAGCAATGAAAACACATCTAATAAATATATTATTTTACAGTCAGTAGATTTCGAGATGCTTTACAGAAACTCCAGTGGAATTACACTGAACTCTCCAGTGAATCTCTAAAATCCATGTTATTCTATGGAGGCAATTCACTAAACTTTAGAGAGCTCCCTCAAACTTTAGTGACTAAGCTCCCTGTGATAAAGTTGTTTAATTAGTATCTATTTTAACCTCTTGATTGCTAAAGAGAGAAGTGCAGCATATTGCACATCACTGCGAGGCATTCAAGAGGTTAAAAGGCTGCTGCTGCTGTGCCCATACCATGGAAGGCAGTTACCGGCACGTCCACCGCATAGTGAAACAGCTTTCCCACTATCAGAGCCGGGTTGGGGAGGGTGGTTTCCTTGGAGGGAGCCGGGGTACGTTTGGGGGGCTCCGGGTACGCGTCCTTGTCCCAGTCCGGCATCTCTCAGGTCACTTCACTCTCTGTCAAACGAAAGATGGCAGCCTCCAGAGGTAGTAGTACGGTGGCCGCGAGAGATCAAATATATTTAAAAAGCGGATGCCAGTTTATTTTTTTATTTTAATTGAGTTATGAATGTCTTGCACGCCAGAAGCACTGGGTATATTTATCATGTTTTAAACATTTTAAGTATTATTAAAAGAAAGATAAGAAAATAGGCATTATCGAGAGCCACCTAAAACAAGGACGCCGCCAATAAAAAACAAATTAGCGAGAAGGGTCTAACTGCAGACTGGAGCTCCACTCTAGACAGGAAACATGTGACCTCCACTCAAAGCTTTTTTTTTTTTTATCAACTTTAATGTAACAAACAACCTATAGACAATCATTCTGAAAACGAAACATTTTGCAGCTTTCTTGTTCTTCTTAATTTGCACTCACAGTAGTTACCTTATAAATGACAATCAGCATAAACCACTGTGAGTGAACATTAAGAACAAGAAAGCTGCAAAATGTTTCGTTTTCAGAATGATTGTCTGTAGGTTGTTTGTTACATTAAAGTTGATTTAAAAAAAAAACAACTTTGAGTTGAGGTCACGTGTTTCCTGTCTTATAGTCAGTGGAGGTCACATGTTTCCTGTCTAGAGTGGAGTGCCTGTCTGCAGCTAGACTAGTTTGAAATTAGCAGCAGCAAATCAATAAAGCAATACATTGCCCTTTAAAATTCAATTCTTAGAAATTATTATAAATAAAATATATAAAAAATTCAACACTCAAAGGGACAATAAACTAAAAAAAAAAACACACCTAAAAATGAGTAAAAATAAAAAATACATTATAGTAAATTAGGGATAATTCTGATTGCAATAAAATTAGGCTCAGTGAAGCAGTTTTTTTTTTTTTTAAATATAATGATATACAAACGTTGAAGCAACTTCCAGCAACATTTATCAAAACTACTATCTTACAAAATATATAGTGACAGAATTATTATTAGGAGTTTTAAATTATTTGTTCTAGTTAGTTTGGGTTGGTACTGTGGTGTGCAGATAGGGTTGCCACCCCAGCCATATTTTCCTGGACACTTATGAGTTACACATGATGCTGCAGGGTGTGCAGAGGGCAACATTCACTGTGCACCTGGACAGCACTATTCATGTTCCTTCCTGCACACCCTGCAGCATGTGTAGCTCATAAGTGTCCAGGAAAACATGGCCGAGGTGGCAACCCTAGCTGCGTTACATAAAAATACTGGACAACCTATAGGTGACTGGACACAGGACTAGCTGGGTTTACACAATGTCCCCACAAAAGCTCAACCTTAGGCCCCACCCTTGATCCCACAACATATATTTTTCACAACTAAGCAGTCATTATATCCCCTTGGTTGCCAGAAACACATGTATGTAGTAGTGCTGTGACTAGGGTTGCCACCTGTCCCTTAAAATACAGAACACTTATAAGTTACACATGCTGCAGGGTGTGCAGGGATAGGCTTACCATACTTTTTAGAGGTGAAACTGGGACCACCTGTTGCGGTGCCAGTGGGGGTGTGGTCAGGAGCGTGGTCAAGGGGGCGTGGCAATTACCGGTCCTTTTAAAGTAGTAGCTTTTATGTGTGTAATGTTTTGTGGATTCTCTAGCCTTCCTCAGTCAAACAAGTGAATCACACAGTTTAAATAGACCATAACACAACCCCCTAGTGAAAAAGGCACCATTACGTTGTCATGGCAAATAAATCATTAATCTAAATCTCAGATTCTAAATAATGCCAAACATCAAGCATAATTATCTCTTTCATAATTATCAATTTCACAATTTAATATCTGCAGTGTAATATGTGTTTTATGTGTCTAATTAAGGAACAACGCCAAATACTGATAAGGCATAAATACAACATTGAATGAAAGTAAAAAAGAAACACGTACCTGCTAAAGCTGTTTAAGAGGCTACTCTATACCATAATGCAGGAAGATTATAGCCAAAATGCTATCCTGCATGAAGTAAAGCAAGATCCACGCCAAAAATCCTGCCTGTCTGCACTTCCTAGTCATACCCATATGATTCCCCTAAAGGTGTATTACCGGCAATGTCACCAGGGGTCGGGGGGGGTTAAATTCTTAGAAAAATAAACCAAGTAGTACTACAAAATTTAAAAAAAAAACCTATGCTGCTCACTCAGCCTGTATTACTAAATGTAAACTTTGAAGGACACGAACGTTAAGCTGAGCAGGGCTGTATGTACAAAGTACCAGCATCCAACTATGCTGGAGAGCCACAGTCCAGTCATTTTGAATAATGTGTCTGGGTTTCAGGTGGGCTGAAACCCGGACACATGATTTGAAACCTGGAGGTGGCAACCCTACTGGGACAGAATGAACAACTGGGTGGGACACTGGGACAGCGCCTCCAAACCGGGACAATCCCAGTAAAAGTGGGACTTCTGGTAAGCCTATGCAGGGAGGAATATGAATAGTGCTGTCCAGAAACACACTACATGTTCTTCCCTGCACACCCTGCAGCATGTGTAACTCATACGTGTACAGGAAAACATGGCTGAGGTGGCAACCCTAGCTGTGACCCCCTTGGCTGCCAGAAGTAAACACCTAGAAATGATTGAACACCCCCATGGTTGCCTGTAGCAGAGTGTAACATCTTTTTGAGCCATATTTCTAATTCATACAGGCCTAGAAGGCCCTTTACATTTAGCTGACAGGGGTCTTTAAGTGTCCAGTATTTTTGTACAGATTGTACTGGACAGCTGCTAAAATACTGGACAGTGGACACCCTAATTGTATGGTTCAGATCAACTATAATTAATATAAAATTGATACAGATATAAAGGCTTCTAAATGTTGGGAATCTACTATTAATTAATAACATACCTAGCACCTAAATAATAACATACCTAGCACCTGTAGTTTCCTAGCTACACTGCACAATTACATATGCTAATTAGTATAGCTGATAACCCCAGAGGTAATCACATGACATGAGACTCATCTATAGCTCTGTAGATATTACCAGACCAAAGCAGTTCTTGTCATTTTAATAATCTATTCCCAAGATATAAGCACTGGAAACTCAGGATTTATAATGGGAGTTTTGTTAGAACTTAAAGGGACAGTAAACACCTTGTAATTACAAGACATTTTTGTTACCGTCCTACAGAATAACATATCAGCCAAGTGTAAACATTTGTTTAACAAAATAAAGTCCTGTTTACTGGAATTGTTTTTTATTAGAAAAACCGCACCCAACAATCACCTTATTTGGAGGAGCAAAATAAGTTTGAGTCGGCAGATAACAGGGCTAATCATTAAAGTGCCATAAAACAGGTTAAGATATGTGCATATCCTAAAATGGCTAATAAATTAAAAATAGTTTGCATACTTTTTTTAAAAAAAATTGCCATCAAGTATTTTAAAATAATTTTCAAAAATAAGCAAAAATACTAAAATAGCCATGCTGTCTGGAGCAGTCTACTCCACCACTCCCTTATAGTGTTTAGACACAGGCATTGTAGTTCACAGCTTCTAGGCATGCTCCAGCAGATAATCCCTGTTCACTTTTGCATTCTACCAAAACAACAATAGATATAGATACAGCCATAGAAGGAAACGTGTGGGGGGAGTTAGAGCTTTACAATTTGGAAACTTAAAAGAAAGGGTTAATGGCGAGGGACTGCAGTAGAAATCTGCAGGTAAAGTAATTAAAGTACATATTATATTATGTGTCAATCCCAACTTGTTTTATGTCTCTTTAAGTTAGTATAAAGTGAATATTTTTGCATCCAATAAATGAATTGTTGTTAATAGACTGAGATAAATCCTTCATTTAATTAGTTCAGCAAATAAATATATAATGGATTAGAATTTTTAATATGGCACCCCTTATGCTCCTGTCATTTTAAACTAGTAGTGTAGCAAACAGTGAAATACATGAGGCTTAAATAACACAGCATCAACCATAGGCAGCCTGTTTCGCTACTTTGGGACTCTTTCTCACTCAAGTCATTATGGTTGATGCTGATGTCCTCGAGCATTACACCCTTTGCTATAGGGCTACCTATTATATTGAAATGGATTTTGAATTATAAGTGTTGCAATTTTGCACAGATAAGTATATTTGTTTTTTGATAAAATTAATACAATGGAGGCATGGGCCAAACAGGCTGTCTATGGTCGGTGCTGCTGTTCTGCTCAAGCATTCATTTCATGGTTTGAAAGTGTGGTTATGAAAATTAATGTAATCATCAGCAAAACTGGCATATACCCGTAAACCTAAAATCAATACTTCAGTCAAAAAACATAGCAGCTACATCATACTGAAGAGCTCCAAATAGGGCGAAACAACCTGCCTATAGTGAAAAAACACTTTACATTTGTAGAATTACAATATGTTATTCCCCTGCAAGACAGCACTCATTTTGTATTGGGTTTGTATGTTAGCAGAACTACTTTAGAATAATAAGGCTTTCATATATAATACGTTTCGAGATTTTGCTTGAGATCCCAGTTCCCTTTACATATCAAAAGGGTTCCAACCTAAAACTATTAAATGGTCAGATTTTCTGCACATATCTGCAATAAATATGTTTGTATATTTATATATTAGAACACAAAGAATATCTCTGTTAATGATAGCAGCGACTGGATAACCCCAAAACCCCTAGCAGTTATGTCCATGCTTATTTCAGTACTTGGATAAACAGACAAGCCTCCCTTAGAAAATGTAACCCACACTGTACAAATGTAAACTTCAAAATCCTCACATTTTTATAAATGATGTAAAAAAAGCTTAGCTGCATTTTAAACACTTTTTATAATTAATTACATATAGCTGATATTATTGCACATTGGTTGAACGATATGGATCGCATGCTCTATACACTCATCTTTAGAGCAACACTTTGGGGCCGATTTATCAAGGGCCGAATGGCCCCTGATGCCCCTGTTTCTGCGGAAACAGCAGTTATGAAGCAGCAGTCTTAAGACCGCTGCTCCTTAACTGGTCTGCTGCCTCTGAGGATGCGGACATCAATCCACCCGATCCTATACAATCGGGTTAATTGACACCCCCTGCTAGCAGCCGATTGGCCGCAAATCTGCAGGGGGCAGCATTGCACCAGCAGTTCACCAGAACTGCTTGTGCAATATTAAATGCTGACAACATATGCTGTCGGCATTCAGCGATGTCTGTCAGACATGATACGCTACAGCGTATCATGTCGGACAGACATTGTTAAATCGGCCCCTTTCTATTGAATATATCCATTTATTTATTATAGATTTATATAGGACTCTCTTATACACATTATCTTTGAAATATCACACTCATATCATGTCTTCAGTTGATGAGATATGTTATATTTATATTAGGTTTGACAGTAATGGCGAATATATTTCTGTACATATAAATGTACTATTCCTATACTTCTTGGTACACGTCTATATATTATTATTTGTTCATGCGAATTAGTATTGTTTTTAGGCACATTATTAGTATTATTGTTTATTTCTTTCCAATGGTATGGAGAGTCCACAATTTCATTCCAATTACTTGTGAATTCAACTCCTGGTCAGCAGGTGGAGGCAAAGAACACCCAAGCAGAGCTGTTAAGTGTCACTCCCATTATCCATAATCCCCAGTCATTCTTTGCCTCTATCTTCGGGAGGATGTGCAAAGATGGTGTCTGAAGATATTTAATCCTTTAATGGGTACTTTTCCCTGTAAGCAAGGATTGGGGCTATGCTGTGTCCATGTAATTCTCTTTAGTAAGAGTATTGGTGGCGTTTAGCAGTTAGAAGACACTGAGGTAGTCCTTGCTTACCTTCTAACATTTATGCCACCCCTATATAGAAAATTAGGGTTGGTTACTCTGCTTTTCCTATTCTCAAAGTCCCTGTCAGAAGTAATCTAGATCTGTCACACCTAGGATTAAATGTCTGCCCACAGCTGAGGTTTCAGGGTCCCTGTCAGAAGCCGGTGAAACTGACAAAACAGAAGCTGGTTTAGAAGAAAGAAGACTTTTAACCGTGAGTCCTGTATCCCTGCCCTCATGGCTTGTTGTCTAATAGGGCTGATGAGGGTAAGGGACTTTTTCATAATTTCTCTGTGTGGGTGGACATTGAGGGGCTTTCCTAGTGGGCTAATACGCTTTAAAATCCCTCAGTGGCAGCAACTATCATTAGGCTACTTTAGTAGCTTTTGAATATTATCCCTCTTTGTGTACATCATTTTGAATATTGCCATGTGGGGATAATTACATTTTAATCAGTTGTTTCTTTGTACTTACTGATTAAATTCCTTATTTGTTTCCTAATATGTGTAGAAAGCATTAGATTACCAGAAATGCAGCATCCACCTCTGTACTGCAGTGTTAATTTTGACGACAAATTTCAATTTAGTCTTAGTTTTAGTCTTTTGACTAAAATGCCATTTTAGTTTTAGTCGTATTTTAGTCATCTGAATTGTTTTAGTTTTAGTCTAGTTTTAGTCGACTGAATCTCCAGTAGATTTTAGTCGACTAAATCTCCAGTATCTACTGGAGATTTAGTCGACTAAAATCTACTGGAGATTTAGTCAACTAAAATCTAAGGGGTTTAGTTAAAGTGTAATGCATTATTTAAGCATTTCTCTATAATTTGCAAACTGATTATATAATCCAGAAGTAAACACCTGTTATTATTTATGGTATTAAGGTTTAAACCCTCAATACAGACACATATTTAGCCGTTGTGATATATAACATCTTTATTAAACTTAAAATTAAATAAAACCAAGTTTCATAAACAAACAGAAGTGCAACTTTAAAATATAAAAAAACAAAACTGTAAACTGTATTGGCTGTATTGCACATATTACCCAATATAAAAACTTTAACAGTTCTCTGTTAATAATTAAAACAAGTATCAAGCAACTCAACATAACAAAATGTTTCTGCAGCTAGCACAGGCACAGCATAACTTAAATCCATACTCATGGGTTATGCTTATTTCTATAGGAAGAATCAATTGATTGTTCACAAATTCGAAACATTTTCGGCAACGAAATTATCACTGCTCTAGAACTTCCAAACAAATTATATAGTCCTGGAGTAAAGGTTTATTAACCTGATTTTATTTATGGTATTAAGGTTTGAACATGCAATACAGATTTAACAGATTTAACTGTTGTGGTATATAACATGTCTTTATTTATCTTAAAATTTAATAAAATTAAGTTTAGTAAATTTTACAAAAGAGCAGTAATTGCATAGGGATTGATTAACACCTTGCATAAAATGTTTTTGTCAGCAAATTTTGATTTAGTTTTAGTCATAGTCTTTTGACTAAAATGTAATTTTGATTTAGTTTTAGTCATAGACTTTTGACTAAAATGTAATTTTGATTTAGTTTTAGTCATAGTCTTTTGACTAAAATGTCATTTTAGTTTTAGTCGTATTTTAGTCATTAGAATTTCTTTAGTTTTATAGTCATTTTAGTCTAGTTTTAGTCGACGAAATTAACACTGCTGTACTGTATATGTTTAATGTGTTACATTTCCACTCCTTTTCAGGGTAAGTCTTTCTAAGCTATAAGTACAACAAACAAGAAGAAGTTCAACCAATATATGATTCACAATTATAACAAAAGGGGGCTACAGCCTGGTAAATAAATGTAATATACACAAGTATATATAGAGAGAGAACTGTACCAAAATAAGGTGCAGCACTAAAGACCAGGATTCAAAATACCTAGTAATAATAATAAATAGAGTACAAAAAATAGCAAAAAATATATACAGTTTAATGTAACATGATTTCATATAGAATAAAATACATTAAATGACTAATGGCTTCCATAAAATACAGAATACATGAATGCAACACTGAATTTGCCAGATAATCAACATGCACAGCAACCAGTTATTGATTTATATAGGACTCTTATACACATTATCTTTGAAATATCACACTCACATCATGTCTCTATCGTTTGGAGCAGCATAGCCAGTGGTAATATCCGCCAAGTGCCGATTAAGAGAGCCGATTCAAGTGTGAGGTGGTAGTGAGTACATCTGGAAAGGGTCGCATGTGTGATCATAACTTAGGGGCTTTTGAGTGTGGTATGAACTGCCTTGCATCAGTGTTGCATTCTAACTGGATTTCTCTACACCAAGTACACTCGCCCCGCTGACAATTTGTCTCACATAAATCCCCCACACTCACCATCTGGACCTATCCATTATACTGGTTGCTGTGCATGTTGATTATCTGGCAAATTCAGTCTCAGTATTGTTTGTCATCCATCATTATCATTGTCATTTGTCTATTCAAACATCATTTCTGCTGTGACATTGGAAATACCTCTCATCATCATATCATATACCATATCCATTCATTTGATACATTTATGTGTCTTATTCATTTTTCATTTCATCTATGAGTGGTTTGTGTCATCATTGAGAGTACAAATTTCATCCTCCAGTGGTTTTTCGCCATCATTGGAAACTTTAATCCTTACATACTGGACTCTTTTGCCGGCTTAGGATGTTATTTAGATGGGTATGAGGGGCCCATGTGATTTGTCTGTTTGTCTTCTGTGTGTGTCCTTATGTTATAAGTGTTGCATTCATGTATTCTGTATTTTATGGAAGCCATTAGTCATTTAATGTCTTTTATTCTATATGAAATCATGTTACATTAAACTGTATATATTTTTTGCTATTTTTTGTACTCTATTTATTATTATTACTAGGTGGGTATTTTGAATCCTGGTCTTTAGTGCTGCACCTTATTTTGGTACAGTTCTCTCTCTATATATAATTGTGTATATTAAATAAGTCTTTGTAAACCAGAGAGCTCTCCCATATATGAGGTTGTATCTGCCTTTTGTACTTTGGCAGTCCTTTAAGAAGAGAACAGACAAAAGATTTTTGTATGCCTCTAATGATCATTGGAATTTATTATGTAGGTATGCCACCTTGCGGCGGCTAACTGTACCTTTTTCTTTAACTGCTTCTATATACAGTACAAATGTTTACAGCTAACAAGTCCATCCCTAGGGCTCGGTATGGGAACCGTAATATTCTGTATTGACTGATACTAATTTTCAGTTCCCGTGGTGGAACAGGGTCAAGGATTCTATTTAATCCTGTTTGTGGTTCCCAAGAAAGAGGGAACTTTCCGTCCCATATTGGAACTCAAGTGTCTTAACAAATTTCTCAAGGTTCCGTCCTTCAAAATGGAGACTATTTGTTCCATTTTATCTTTGGTTCAGGAGGATCAGTTCTTGACTACCATAGACCTGAAAGACGCATATCTTCATGTTCACATTCATAGGGAACATCACCAATTCCTGCGGTTTGCCCTTCTATGCAAACAATTGGCAGTGGTCACCAATTTGTGGCACTTCCCTTTGGTTTTGCTATGGCTTCTCGAATATTTACAAGGATTCTAGGGGCTCTTTTGGTGGTGGTCAGATCTCGGGGAATGCGGTGGCCCCATACCTGGACAACATATTGGTTCAGTCTTTTCAAGATCTCATACAGAGATGTTGTTGTCTATTCTACGTTCCCACGGGTGGAATGTGAATCTGGAGAAGAGTTCCCTGGTGCCAGACACCAGGGTGTGTTTCTTGGGAACGATTATAGACTCTCTGTCCATGAAGATTTTTCTGACAAAGGTCAAGAAATTCAATCTACTTGCTTCCTTCTTGCCTTTCACTTCAGTCCTCTATCTGTCCATCAGTGGCTCATTGTATGGAAGTAATTGGTCTAATGGTTGCTTCCATGGACATTATTCCTTTTGCTCAGTTCCATCTGAGACCCTTACAGTTATGCATGCTCAGACAATAGAACACAGGATAGCTCTGTATCCCATACAAGAGATTCTCTTTCTTGGTGGATTTCGCAGGATCATCTGTCTCAGGTGTCATGTTCGTATATCTTACATGTATTCTGGTTCTCTTTGTTCTACAATTATGCGCTATCGCTTTAATTGTGGGTTGAACTTTTACCCTTTATAAGCTGCTCCTATCCGTTCTACCATTGCTTGTTAATTTGGTAATTTCCCTCAGTGTTGGGAAATCACTGTGCTAGCCTTCCTTGCCTGACACTTGTCAATCACAGCCCTTGGAATCCGACCTCGCTCTGGAATCCTCTCTGGATCAGCCGCTTGCCAGTTTGTTTACGGGACTGCCCCTCTCTGTGATTGCATCTTCACAGTCAAACACTCTGCAGCAAAGAACGTAGGAGATTGCATCGTACCTCCCTGCATCGTTAAGTAAGTACTTACCATCGCAAACTTAAGTCTCATCTCTGCGATATATGTGCACAAATCTTAGTTATCAAATCATCGTTATATCTTTACATATTAGCTCTGAACTCAGTAAAACCTGATATCAAGAGTAACACTGTCAGCTGTTCAGTATGCTATCCTCGAATCTCCAGTGTTAAAACAATGTCTATAAACTGAATACATTGATCCAGTTTATAATTAATATTGTTGTATCTTAAGCTGTATTCTATGTATAAAACCTTCCCTATCTTTTGATGAGACCACCTGTCAATTCATAGCGGTTTGGCATATATATATATATATATATATATATATATATATATATATATATATATATATATATATATATATATATATATATATATATATATATATATATATATATATAAAATAACTTGTGATCACTTTATCCATTATAAAGGATTTGTTGTTCAAGCTCAACTACAATTCCTCAAACATTGGTAAATTAACTGCTACAGTATCGTAACTCCTTTGCAAAGTTAAGGGGAGAACTATACAAGTAGCTACAAACTAACTTAAAGGGCCATAATACCGAAATGTTCAAACACTTCAAAGTGATGCAGTATAGCTGTAAAAAGCTCACCTGAACATCTCTATGTAAAAAAGAAAGATATTCTACCTCAAAAGATCCTCAGTAGCCTTATCCCATGGTAAAGGACTTCTAAGCAACAAATCAGTATGTCTGTCCCGGGACAGCTAAGGGGTTGAGCCTCGTGCACTCTCATGTTATTTCCCTATTCAGTTTAAAGGAAGTTTACTATGAAATCTTATGAGAGTTAAGTAAAATCTCATGAGATCACAGTAAAAGAGTTCATGACCTCAGCATTGTTGATGCTGATTGGCTGCTGTTCATTTCTTCATTTTTTTATTTTTTTTTACCTGCAGCTGAGCTGCAGCTGAGTATAACTTTTTACACAGAACTTACTCTGCTGAGCTGAGGAAATTGTGAGGTAAAATATCTTCCTTTTTTACATAGAGATGCTCAGGTGATGTTTTCCTGTCAGCTTTTTACAGTTATACTGCATCAGTTTCAAGTGATTTAGCATATGAGTATTATGTCCCTTTAACATTGATAAATATTGCTTACTAAATCTGCACATTTGATTTCTTCCTCTAGTTCAAATTCACAGACATATCATAACATATTAACAAGCCGCAATGGACCAAGCAGATTTAGCCACCCATGTATAATCTATCTCAAAGAGTAGATCAATTGTCACAGGGGTTAAGGGAGTTACAAGTGGAAAACCAGACTTTACGAGACATAATTAAAGATACAGCATCTCCTAAACAGGTCACAGTAGATTCTGTAATTGAACCAGTAGTTTCACCACCAGAGAAGTTTTTTGGAGATAGGAGTCAGTTTAGAGATTTCAAAAATTCCTGCTACCTGTTGTTCACTTTGAAACCTAAAACATATAACACTGAAAAAAAGTCCTTACTGTTATATCTTTTCTAAGAGCAGAACCAAGGACTTGGACTAACTCATATTTTGAACAAAATTACCCTATATTAGATTTCCTAGAGGGATTCTTTCATGCCATTGCTCTTCTTTATGATGACCCCTGCAAGCAGCTTACTTCAGAGACATTGATGAGAGCTTTAAAACAGGGGAAAATGCCTTTAGAGGATTATATAGCAGAGTTTAAAAAGGTTTCAAAAGATTCCCAGTGGAATAATATCTCACTTAGGAACCAGTTTAGACTAGGCCTATCAGAAGCCTTGAAGGATGAACTCTCCAGAATAGATGTACCGAAAGTTTGGACAACTTAATGTCCCGCTCAATCAATATAGATAGACGCCCGAGGGAGCGTAAAAAAGAAAGATTTTCAGCAGATACATTTACCAAACGTGTAACAACCACAAGTTATCATCCCCCAAAACCTACAGAAGAGGCCATGGAGATAGGAGTTATTAGGGGTCCTCTAAACCCTGAAGAGAAAAAGAGAAGGAGAGATAATAACCTTTGTCTCTACTGTGCAGCCAAAGGACATGAGGTCAAGGAATGCCAAAAACAAAAAAGGTAAGACCTTTAACATAAAACCACATTATTATAATCCTTCTCAAAATCCTACTTATTGTCAACTCTCCCTTTCTCTACAGTGGGGTACAAAGGAGATAACTCAGAAGGCTCTTATTGATTCCGGAGCGACCTGCAACTTATGATGGTACTCAAATAGCTAACGGTCCTATCACCCACCACACAACACCTATCTTAGTAGAAACAGAGAAGGGTCATAGGGAATACCTTAGCTTTGATGTCACACCATCACCTTTATTCCCTATTATTCTAGGGTTAAAGTGGTTGCAACTACATCAGCCAACTATAGATTGGTTATCCCTTAAAACTCAATTCACCTCACAGCATTGTAAGCATTCTTACCTCTCCACTATCTGTACCTCACATATCACTTCAGTTACAGACAAGTCACCAAGCTCTATACCCAAACAATACTCCCACTTTCAAGATGTCTTTGACAAAAAAGAGGCAGAGTCCTTACCACCGCATAGATCTTTTGATTGTCCTATCGAACTATTACCAGGTTCACCTATCCTGTACAGCCATATATATCCTCTATCACAGCCTGAATTACTACATTTAAAACAATACTTAGATGAAAATCTAAAAAAACGTTTTATTAGACCATCTACATCACCAGCCGCTGCAGGGATATTCTTTGTACATAACAAAGACAACACCCTAAGACCAATTGTAGACTACAGGCAACTTAATTAAATTACCATTAAAAAATGATACCCACTACCTCTAATCACAGAACTAATCGAAAGATTAAGCAAAGCTACCATATATACAGGGAGTGCAGAATTATTAGGCAAATTAGTATTTTGACCACATCATCCTCTTTATGCATGTTGTCTTACTCCAAGCTGTATAGGCTCGAAAGCCTACTACCAATTAAGCATATTAAGTGATGTGCATCTCTGTAATGAGAAGGGGTGTGGTCTAATGACATCAACACCCTATATCAGGTGTGCATAATTATTAGGCAACTTCCTTTCCTTTGGCAAAATGGGTCAAAAGAAGGACTTGACAGGCTCAGAAAAGTCAAAAATAGTGAGATATCTTGCAGAGGGATGCAGCACTCTTAAAATTGCAAAGCTTCTGAAGCGTGATCATCGAACAATCAAGCGTTTCATTCAAAATAGTCAACAGGGTCACAAGAAGCGTGTGGAAAAACCAAGGCGCAAAATAACTGCCCATGAACTGAGAAAAGTCAAGCGTGCAGCTGCCAAGATGCCACTTGCCACCAGTTTGGCCATATTTCAGAGCTGCAACATCACTGGAGTGCCCAAAAGCACAAGGTGTGCAATACTCAGAGACATGGCCAAGGTAAGAAAGGCTGAAAGACGACCACCACTGAACAAGACACACAAGCTGAAACGTCAAGACTGGGCCAAGAAATATCTCAAGACTGATTTTTCTAAGGTTTTATAGACTGATGAAATGAGAGTGAGTCTTGATGGGCCAGATGGATGGGCCCGTGGCTGGATTGGTAAAGGGCAGAGAGCTCCAGTCCGACTCAGACGCCAGCAAGGTGGAGGTGGAGTACTGGTTTGGGCTGGTATCATCAAAGATGAGCTTGTGGGGCTCAACTCCCAGTCCTACTGCCAGTTTCTGGAAGACACCTTCTTCAAGCAGTGGTACAGGAAGAAGTCTGCATCCTTCAAGAAAAACATGATTTTCATGCAGGACAATGCTCCATCACACGCGTCCAAGTACTCCACAGCGTGGCTGGCAAGAAAGGGTATAAAAGAAGAAAATCTAATGACATGGCCTCCTTGTTCACCTGATCTGAACCCCATTGAGAACCTGTGGTCCATCATCAAATGTGAGATTTACAAGGAGGGAAAACAGTACACCTCTCTGAACAGTGTCTGGGAGGCTGTGGTTGCTGCTGCACGCAATGTTGATGGTGAACAGATCAAAACACTGACAGAATCCATGGATGGCAGGCTTTTGAGTGTCCTTGCAAAGAAAGGTGGCTATACTGGTCACTGATTTGTTTTTGTTTTGTTTTTGAATGTCAGAAATGTATATTTGTGAATGTTGAGATGTTATATTGGTTTCACTGGTAAAAATAAATAATTGAAATGGGTATATATTTGTTTTTTGTTAAGTTGCCTAATAATTATGCACAGTAATAGTCACCTGCACACACAGATATCCCCCTAAAATAGCTATAACTAAAAACAAACTAAAAACTACTTCCAAAACTATTCAGCTTTGATATTAATGAGTTTTTTGGGTTCATTGAGAACATGGTTGTTGTTCAATAATAAAATTAATCCTCAAAAATACAACTTGCCTAATAATTCTGCACTCCCTGTACTAAATTGGACCTTAGGGGGGCATATAATCTGATACGCATCAGGAAAGGGGACGAATGGCTTACTGTGTTTCGTATGAGGTACGGACTTTATGAATACACAGTGATTCCATTCGGACTGTGTAATGCCCCTGCCACATTCCAGCACTTCATTAATGAGGTTTTTCGAGACATACTATATGTATATGTAATCATCTACTTGAATGATATCCTTATATTTTCTGATAACTTTGAACAGCATGGAAAACATATGCACACCGTACTATCTAGATTAAGGGAGAATCAACTCTATGCTAATCCCGAAAAGTGTACTTTCCATACACAAGAGATATCTTTCCTTGGGTACAGAATTACACCACAAGGAATTTACATGGAATACACTAAAATTTCTGCTATCACCAATTAGCCTCAACAAAGGAATATAAAGTAACTCGAAAGTTTCCTTGGTTTCTCAAACTTCTACCGAAAATTTATTAAGAACTTCTCAGCAATCGTTAAACCACTCACAGGGAAAACCAACCCATACATTTGGACATCAGAAGCCCAAATATGTTTGACTCAGTTAAAGAATATGTTAATTCCTGCACTACCTGTACTCAACTCAAAAAGGATCATAAAAAACCTTTTGGATTTTTGATGTCCCTACCAATACAAAACTGTCCTTGGATAGAAATTGCAATGGATTTCATAGTAGATTTACCTAAATGCTCATCATTCACAACTATTCTAGTAGTGATAGACTTGTTTACCAAGATGGCTCATTTTTTACCCACTCAATCTTTACCTACTGCCTCCCAAACAGCAGATGTATTCCTTTACAATATTGTCAAATTACATGAGTTACCTTCTTCTATACTCACTGATAGAGGAAGTCAGTTCACATCCAAGTTCTGGGAATCATTGTGCAAGAGACTAAAAATCAATAGGAAATTAACAACATCCTATCATCCTCAAACTAACGGCCAATGTGAAAGGACCAATCAAACACTAGAACAATGTCTAAGAATCTACGGTTCCCAACAACAAGACAAATGGGCTGATTATGTAGCCACCGCAGAGTTTGCTTATAACAATACAAAAAATAATTCTACTCAAAACACACCTTTTTTTCTCTAACTATGGGTTCCATCCAGATTTTCATTTACTATCAAACATGCACGCCTCCTGCCCCATAGTGAATGATCTCGTAAACAACATATTTCAAAACTTTAAAACCTTACAGGAGACGGGTGACCTAGTTTGGCTATCCACTCGTAACTTAAGGTTACAAGCCTCCACCAGGAAGTTTAACCAACTGTTCATAGGACCTTTCCCTATTACTAAGATTATTAACCCTAACTCAGTTGTTCTCCAACTACCTGATAGTTACTGTATACATTCCTCTTTTCACGTCTCCTTGATCAAACTGTATAGAAGTGTCAGATCAGATACTGCACAAGCTCCAGTACCTCCTGATCAACTTCAACCCAAGTTGGACTATGAAGTGTCTGAAGTTCTCGACTCCAGAGTTGTTAACTGGAACCTCCAATATCTTATACATTGGAAACTTGGTTTCCCACATGAAGAGGATTTGTGGGAACCGGCCTCGAATCTATCCGCTCCATGCCTTGTCTCTCTATTCCATAGGCGTCATCCGGATTGGCCATTTCCCTGAAAACCTGGAGGTTTTCTTTGGGTGGGGGACATGTCATGTTCGTATATCTTACATGTATTCTGGTTCTCTTCTACAATTATGCGCTATCGCTTTAATTGTGGGTTGAACTTTTTCCCTTTATTAGCTGCTCCTATCCGTTCTACCATTGCTTGTTAATTTGGTAATTTCCCTCAGTGTGGGGAAATCACTGTGCTAGCCTTCCTTGCCTGACACTTGTCAATCACAGCCCTTGGAATCCGACCTTGCTCTGGAATCCTCTCCGAATCAGCCGCTTGCCAGTTTGTTTACGGGACCGCCCCTCTCTGTGATAGCATCTTTGCAGTCAAACACTCTGCAGCAAAGAACGGAGGAGATTGCATCGTGCCTCCCTGGATCGTTAAGTAAGTACTTACCATCGCAAACTTAAGTCTCATCTCTCTGATATATATTTGCACAACTTAGTTATCAAATCATCGTAATATCTTTACATATTAGCTCAGAACTCAGTAAAACCTGATATCAAGAGTAACACAGTCAGCTGTTCAGTATGTTATCCTCAAATCTCCAGTGTTAAAACAATGTCTATAAACTCAATACATTGATCCAGTTTATAATTAATATCCTTGTTATCTTAAGCTGTATTCTATGTATAGAATGTATATAAAACTTCCCTATCTTTTGATGAGACCACCTGTCAATTCATAGCGGTTTGGTATATATATATATATATATATATATATATATATATATATATATATATATATATATATATATAACTTGTGATCACTTTATCCACTATAAAGGATTTGTCGTTCAAGCTCAACTACAATTCCTCAAACATTGGTAAATTAACTGCTACAGTATCGTAACTCCTTTGCAAAGTTAAGGGGAGAACTATACATCTAGCTACAAACTAACTTAACATTGATAAATACCGCTTACTAAATCTGCAAATTTGATTCCTTCCTCTAGTTCAAATTCACAGACATATCATAACATCAGGGTACAAGCTTCTTGAGACCATCCTGAGTGATTGTGACCATGGACGTCAGTCTGTCAGTTTGGGGTTCTTTAAAGGGTCTGGGCCTTTGGACATGAGAGGAGTCTTTTCTCCCCATAAACTTCCTAGAGTTGAGAGCAATCTTCAATGCCTTATCAGCTTGGCCTCAACTAGCCTTGGTTCAGTTTCTAATCGGACAACTTCACGTCGGTGGCATATATCAACCACAATGGAGAAACTCAGAGTTTGTTAGCTATGACGGAGGTGACTCGCATTCTCCAATGGGTGGAGTCTCACGATTGTCTCCTCTCTGCTATCCACATCCCAGGGGTGGACAGCTGGGAGACTGATTTTTTGTGCAGGCAGACCTTTCATCCCAGGGAGTGGGCTCTCCATCTGGAGGTGTTCACAATGATAACCCTCAGGTGGGGGGTTCTGGAGTTGGATCTGATGGCGTTGCATCTAAAACGCCAAGCTTCCAAAGTATGGTTCAAGATCAAGAGATCCACTAGTCGCTCTGATCATCGCTCTGGCGGTGCCTTGGAACTTCAGACTTGCTTTCCTATTCCCTCAGTTTGTTCTCCTTCCTCGAGTCATATCTTGTATCATGCAGGAGAGGGCGTTTGTGATTTGAATAGCTCCTGTCTGGCTTTGCAGGATCTGGTGAAAATGTTACCTCTTCCCCCTTGGACGTTGCCTTTGAGGAAGGACCTTCTACTTCAGGGTCCCTTCCTCCATCCAAATCTAGATTCTCTGAAGCTGACTGCTTGAAGTTTGAACTCCTAGTCTTGGCTCGTAAACCTGCTACTCACAGGATTTACCATACGGTATGGCGTAAATACCTTTATTGGTGTGAATCTAAGGGTTTCTCTTGTAGCAGGGTGACGATTCCTCTAACTTTGTCTTTTCTTCAGGAGGACCTGGAGATAGGCTTATCAGTCAGCACTCTGAACGGTCAGATTTCTATACTGTCTATTCTTTTGCACAAACGTCTGTCAGATCTGCCAGATGTACAATCCTTTGTGCAGGCCCTGGTCAACATCAGGCCTGTCTTTAAACCTGTTGCTCCCTTTGGAGCCTTATTCTTGTTCTTAAAGTTCTGCAGCAGGCTTCATTTGAGCCTATGCATTCAGTTGATATTAAGTTGTTATCTTGGAAAGTTTTGTTTATCCTTGCTATTTCTTCTGCTCGCAGAGTTTCCAAGCTTTCGGCTCTGCAGTGTGATTCCCCTTACCTTATTTTTCATGTGGATAAGGCGGTTCTTCGTACTAAGTTTGGATTTCTTACCAAAGTAGTATCGGATCGCAGTATCAATCAGGAAGTTGTTGTTCCTTCTTTTTGTCCTGATCTTTCTGCTCAGAAGGATTGCCTGTTGCATGGCCTAGATGTTGTGCATGCTCTAAAATGTTTTCTTCAAGCAACTAAAGATTTTCGGCAATCATCTGCCCTGTTCGTTGTTTTCTCTGATAAACGTAAGGGTCAGAAGGCCACTTCTCCTTCTCTTTCTCTCTGGTAGAGAAGTGTTATCAGGTTGACTTATGAGACAGCTGGACAGCAGCCTTTCTGAGAGAATTACGGCTCATTCCATGAGGTCTGTCTCTTCTTCCTGGGTTTTCAAAAATAAAGCTTGTGTGGGACAAATCTTCAAGGCGGCCACTTAATCCTCATTGCATACCTTTTCCAAATACTACAAATTTGATACTTTTGCCTCGGCTGAGGTTTCCTTTGGGAGAAAAGTTCTTCAAGTGGTGGTGCCTTCTGTTTAGGTCTTGTTCTCCCTCCCTTTCATTCTGTGTCCTCTAGCTTGGGTATTGGTTCCCACTAGTAATTGGAATGAAATTGTGGACTTTCCATGCTATTGGAAAGAAAACAAAATTTATGCTTACCTGATAAATTTCTTTCTTTCCTGGCATGGAGATTCCACGGCCCGTCCTTAATTGGATTTAAGACTGCAGTTTTTTGTGTATAAACCTCAGGCCCCTCTATACCCTTTTGTCTTCTTCTATTTCCATTTTCCTTTGGCCAAATGACTGGGGATTATGGGTAATGGGAGTGACACTTAACAGCTCTGCTAGGGTGTTCTTTGCCTCCTCCTGCTGGCCAGGAGTTGAATTCCCACTAGTAGTTGGAATGAAATCATGGACTCTCCATGCCAGGAAAGAAAGACATTTATCAGGTAAGCATAAATTTTTCTTTTTACTATTTTAGTCTCACTTATTTACAATGTTATGAATAGGATTGCTTGCGATTGCAATATACTCCACCCAGGCTACATATATGACACATTGGCCTTGGTTGGACGGTCTCTGGATATACTATGGTTGTAATTGTGAGAAATGAGATCACTGCATATTGGTTTTCACTATAGATGTAATAGGTTTTCAAATTTTATACGTGTTAATGTATTGTATTGATTTACGCTGGCAGGCATATCCCATCCTCTGTCAAAAATGTTTTATTCTTCAAGGAGGAGGTATTGCACTCTATGTGTGACCTGTTGATAGGCTAGATAGGTTCTGTTCATCTACATGAGGTCATAATTCTCTCACCTGCAAAGTTTTCTATTGAAGCCTATTGATTTAAATAGGTAGCGGTTGTTTGTACAATTACAGTCTGAAGAATCAGCATTGATCGCTGAGAAATGCATCACTGTTTTACTGGCATTTGTTTTTACTCAATAAATGTTTTTATCGCTACCTGCTCCTTTGGTAATTTTGTTACCATTTTCACATACAATTGGATTTCAACCGGGGTCTGATATCCTGAGTATTGGGCCACTGCAGCTACACGACTTGGACCAAGCAGGTCACGATTGGCTTTGATGACCTATGGTGGGACCATCACTCTAAGAGTCTATTTGCCTGGAGAGTCGGGTGTCTAGTCAGCCGAGCGGCTCAGAAGCCTCGGCTTGCCCCATTTGCACTACAGTGTGCATCACCGCATGTGAGTGGTTTACTTTTTCTTTTCTGTTGTTGTGTTACCCTGATGATACCACACTTAGAGGCTCCTCTGTTTGTTTTCCCTCTCAGGAATTCAATCTTCTACGTTTGCTGATTTCTCCAGAGAGCTGCCGGAACATCACAATATTTATATAAAACTTTGATTTAGGACTATTATTTGGTCTGTATTTGGTTATCCACTTGGCTAACTTGTTTGTGGTTTCTAACATTTTACCTTGTGTTGGTGGGTACATTCGTTTAACCCTGACAAGGTATTTTGAGATTCAGAGTGCCCTCTACGGATATCTGAGTTACTCTTCTGTCACTCTTTTATTTTTAGTTCGATATATTAACCCTTATTTGTTCACGAGTAAGAATGAGCTTTTCATCCTTTTCTTGGGCAACTTGTTGATAGTGTTACCAAGTCACTAATAAGATAACAAATTGTATAGTCTTGGTGGTTTAACATTTCATCATAATACTCAACATAATTTAACATAATACTGGCAACACAGTTTTTATATCTACATGATCATGATATTAATATCTCTCTTTAAAAAAATGGCTGTTGCTTTTCCTGGTCACACTATTGCTTCTTGAAACGATTCTCAAATTGTAAAACCTGTTTTGTAAAAAAGCACAATTTCTACCATTGAAACTAATGAAACTAATGAGCCGTTTTGTTTGTATAAAACTGTATCTCACTTTACTAAACCTGCTTATGGAATAACAACCAGGGGTCAAGTCCAGCGGGAACGAATGGGAACTAAGTTCTGCACTATTTTTGCAGGTGGAACTGGACAGAGAACATAAATGCTTCAGTAAACACTGCTGCTGCTGGTGGGAGGAGTTGGAGCACAGTCTGGTTAGATAGATAGTGAGATCCTCTAATAATGAGCAGTAACACTTCCTACAGTACACTAAATGCAAGCCTGTTAGCAGTCCTGCTGTGTAATTATCCCGCAATATCGGAAACACATTTCAGTGGGGATTGCTCTGGGATTATTTAACTTACTTCAGCTGAAAAAGGACTATTGCACCTTAAGTGGGTGAAACTCTGTGACAGATGAGGAGTCTCAGGTCCAAAGGCAACAATTCAACCCTTCATTGGTTTTAATTTGCTTTCATTAACCAAGGTGTATAGATTATACACATATAAATACAGTGTGTGTATGTGTGTTTATAAAACAATATTAATGGTGAGGGGGGGTGGAAGTCTTGGTGAGTTCCCACACTTTTTTTGTAGGACTTGACCCCTGCTAACAACCGTGTTTATGCGGTCTTACTTTTATGCAATGCTGGATGGTATAATGAGATTGCATAAAAATATTTTTTGTCTGAGGAAGGGGACTTGTTCCCTGAAATGTTAAACAATATATTATTAAATTATGCTAATGCTTTATCAAACCCTGAAACTCAGTGAGTGCAATTCACGTATGTATATATATATATATATATTGGTCAATTGGTGGCGCTATAGTTTAGCATTTGCAGCAAAATAACTATTGTTACATAAATATTATGCTGGTGAAAGTTTTTATACAAATATAACTATAAATTACTATCACAAAGGAAGGCACAGCACTGTCTCCCGACCAGCAGCACACTGAGAAACACTTGTCTAGACTAGATCATGCAAGATGCACTGCAGTCATTCTGCTGGCACTGAAAAAAAGAATCATTTTCTTTGTTAAAGAGACATAAAACAAGTGTTCAATATATATATATATATACAGCATTTAAGGATCTGCATACAAAATAACATTTTTAAACATATATACTGTCATCTTGTTAGCAATATCTGCATTATTTTTCAGTCTCTGAACGTTTTATCTCCTTTGCAGAAACCAGTTAGTGACAGATGTAAGTGAGCAACTACAGTAATGAATCAATAACTGCATAGAATGTAGCATTGTTAAACTTCTAAAGCTGGGGTTATACACTTCTCATCTGGGCTGCCCTTTGGACAGGGTGACAGGGGTCCTTGCTCAGGTCCTAGTGCTTTAAGGTCCCCACAGTGTTAGGGGTGAGGGTATGAGAAGATGCAATGTAAATCATGTATTTAGTTTAGGAAGAAATGTTTATGGTATCAGGAGGTGTAATATATGGTGTTATTATTTATATATCTACAAATGAATGTTGGGACAGGAGAACCATACACATACAGGGGGATGGGAATAGGGGGCATTGGGCTAAGGGGCCTAATATATTTGTTATGCCCAGGGCCCTGCAGATGCTGAGGGTGTCCCTTCTTCTCATTCTTGCAGAATTTAAAAAACCAACAATTGGTAAGGTTAAAGGGATACTGAACCCAAATTTAGATAGAGCATGTCATTTAAAGCAACTTTTTAAATTATTCCTATTATCATTTTTTCTTTGTTCTCTTGATATCTTTATTTGAAAAAACAGGAATGTAAAGCTTACGAGCCTGCCCATCTTTGGTTCAGCATCTGGGTACTGCTTGCTGATTGGTGGCTAAATGTACCCACCAATCAGCAAGCGCTATCCAGGGTTCTGAACCAAAAATGGGCCGGCTTGTAAGCTTACATTCCTGCTTTTTCAAATAAAGATGCCAAGAGTACAAAGAACAATTGATAATAGGAGTAAATTAGAAAGTTGCTTAAAATTACATGCTCTATCTGAATCATGGAAGAAAAAATGTGGGTTCAGTATCCCTTTAAATTATAGAAAAATAGGTAAAAACTAACAATGAAAGTATGTTGCAAAGGACGTTTTACTGTATATAATATAACATTTTTATCATTATATGAATGTGTTTCATGTCCCTTTAAATTACAGGTAAAGCAAACATTATAAATAACAATAGCACTTCACATTAATACCCATCATTTAATTTTTTTTTAGAAAATGCACACATTCTACAAAAAGTAGAAATTAAACTTTAAAAAAAATGTGTTGTTTTTTTTTGCATGATAAAGTTAAATGAAAAGGAAGTGCAGCTTAGCACCAAGTATGTATCATTTAATGATTGACAGGGACCATTCATAGAAAAAGTTAGTTTATTCAGCACAATAAGTTCCATTAAAAAAAACACTTTGAAATACTAATACATTTTCAAGTACTATGTCCTTTGAAACATTTTATGGGGAATTATATTTTGATTCTAATGTCCCTTGAATGTAACTCATTTTAAGTAGGTAACAGCCATACTTAGTCTAACCCATCACAATAGCAGTCTCTGTGCAAACTGCACCATTGTTGCCTTATCTTTCTAGGTTACTGTCATCCAGGGAGTTAATCAAAACTCTGACAACTGTCCTTCCCCAATAGGACGCTCTGATTTATATCACACGTTCCCAGATCCCCCCAGTGTTTGTAATGAATATAGAAGTATATGAAGCCAGCTTCTAAATTTGTGTCTCCTACATCTTAAGTATCAGAGTGGATCAGCCCTTTGGCAAAACCCTCTTTCTATCAACAGCCAGCTCCGCGACAAGTCCTATGGTCAGTATGTATATGCCTTTCTGCTTCTCGGTTTAAATACCAGCTCTTTAAGTCTCAATTGGGCACTGAGGGCAACGTAGGGCTTGTAAGAAGAGATTTTAATCTGGCTCTTTTGCAAAGGATTATACTTTTTTATGTGTAACCCCTTGACTGCTGTATGGTTGTGCTTAAATCATTACATTATGTGTGATTACTATGTAACTTTGTATAATTAGTTCAGATAAGAAAACATAAAGGATATATTATCATAGGTGGCAAATAATATATTGCTGGTCTAAACCATTCATAAACTGGAACATAAACTTAAAATCCTGGCCCTACTGTTTTTTGTTTGTTTGGGGGGGGGGGGGGGACAACAAATATTCTTAAAGGGATTTGATACCCAAAAATATTCTTTTCTTATTCAGACAGTTTCCAATTTACTTTTATTATAAACTATGCTTTGTTCCCAATGGTATTCTTTGTTACAGAGATCCCTAGGTAGGTTTCTGGAGCACTGCATTTCAGGGAATAGTGCTACCCTCTAGTGTTCTTACAAATGGGTAACATTCTTGCAAAACTGCTGCCACTGCTTCAGACACGTGCACACTCCTGAGCTGATTTCCCTGCTTTTCAACAAAAGACACCAAGAGAACAAGGAAACGTTTATACCAGAAGTTGTTTAAAATCGCATGCTCTTTTTCATGTTTCTTTAATATCATTCTTATATTTTTCCAACTTTAACCATGTAAATAATATAACATTACACTCAATGGGCTAGATTTAGTAAACAGTGGATGCTGATTTTTACGCCCATCGTTTCAGGCTCGCCTGAAATGGAAGGTAAGAAGCAGCGGTCGTAAGAAGCTCCTTAACTTCTCCAACACCTTTTAGATGGCGAACTGAAATCATCCCAATCCGATACGATGAGGATGAGGATGATTGACAGCTCCTGCTAGCAGCCGATTGGCCGCGAGTGTGCAGGGGGCGGCATTGCACAAGAAATGCTTGTGCAATGTTAAATGCTGACAGCGTATACTGTCGGCATTTAGCGAGGTTGGGCAGACATAATTCATTACAGTTAAACATGTCCGCTCGACCTTTAATAAATCTACCCCAATATATCATTGTATATCCCATCTACACTTCCCCCACACTCCTACAGAACACCTGAACTACCAGTTTTTGTACTGGAGCTGAGGAATCTGGGAAAGGATATGCAAATCAGCCATACAATGCCCCACCTTCATGCTTCAAGTATCTGTATAATGGAAGAGAAGGGAAGAGTATTGTTTTTAAAAATAAAAAATAGAGGATTCTAAAATGTATTACAGGTTTTTTTTAAACACAGATGGGCCTGTACTGAATAAACCCACCTTTTGGTTCCATGCTTGTGTATGCATGTCCCTATCCACCAATAGGATAGGAGTATTACAACATCTATTACTTAAAGGGACACTGAACCCAATTTTTTCTTTCGTGATTCAGATAGAGCATGCAATTTTAAGCAACTTTCTAATTTACTCCTATTATGAATTTTTCTTCGTTCTCTTGGTATCTTTATTTGAAATGCAAGAATGTAAGTTTAGATGCCGGCCCATTTTTGGTGAATAACCTGGGTTGACCTTGCTGATTGGTGGATAAATTCATCCACCAATAAAAAAAGTGCTGTCCAGAGTGCTGAACCAAAAAAAGAAGCTTAGATGCCTTCTTTTTCAAATAAAGATAGCAAGTGAACGAAGAAAAATCGATAATAGGAGTAAATTAGAAAGTTGCTAACAATTGCATGCTCTATCTGAGTCAGGAAAAAAAAATTTTTTTGGGGTTCAGTGTCCCTTTAACCATTGTTATTAATAACTATTAACAAGGTCTGTAATTTGCTGGTTCCACAAACATACACACAAACATGCATAAATACACACACAGTCACATACATACACATACACATACATGCATAAATACACACACAGTCACATACATACATACACACATATGCATAAATACACACACAGTCACATACATACACATACACATACATGCATAAATACACACACAGTCACATACATACACATACACATCCATGCATAAATACACACACAGTCACATACATACACATACACATACATGCATAAATACACACACAGTCACACACATACACATACACATACATGCATAAATACACACACAGTCACATACACACACACACACATACATGCATAAATACACACACAGTCACATACATACACATACACACACACACACACACACACACACACACACATGCATAAATACACACACAGTCACATACATATATACACACACACATACATGCATAAATACATACACAGTCACATACATACACAAACATACACACATACATGCATAAATACACACACAGTCACATACATACACATACACACACACACATAAACACCAATGGGTAAAACAGAAATACTAACCCCTGTAGTCAGAGACACTATTGAAGCATCATGTCACACTCACATGATATCAGTGCAGGCAGTGGCAGGTCAACGTTTTTTATTGTAAAAAAAAAATATTTTATTTTTTTAAGCTGGGCCCCCACCCTTGGGGGCCCAGTCGCCATTGCAACCTCTGCACCCCCAGTAGTTTCGCCCCTGACTATTATGGACTTTGGTAAACCAGATGTGTTTAAATACATAATTGCAATCTTTTGTGAAAAAAAACAACTGACACATAAAGATTTAAAAATAAATAAATTAAGACCTGCTCAATTGTAATCCTGGATATTTGGTTGGTATAGTGCTGTGTGGAAGACAGCAAGTACCTGTAGTGCTGTCCTGTTACCTCTAAAATGTCAGCCTACACACAATAAACATATTATAGAAATCTAGCCACACACTTTACCCCTATACATCACGTGGCACATGTATACATTGTTTATAATATATAAAGGAAATTTAATAGCAGCCATTAGGTTAAAGAGCACTTTTTCATTATTTAATATTTAATAATACAATATTATTTAATTGGGGGTTATATATATATATATATATATATATATATACAACGTATATATATACTGTATATATATATATATATATACACACATACATATATATATATATTTATAGATATATATATATATAAATAAAGTAAGCTAATGATATTATGCTCTCTGCTCTGGTGAGATTATCTAAGAAATCAGTGTTATAAGGTCCCTCAAAGAATTTTAGAAAGTCAAATTATTTTCCAAAACATTTAGACTTTTTGATGAAACATACTCATGGTGATTACTGAGAAAAAGAGATTGGGGGTTACAATAAATTAAGGAAAAATACTGGAATCAGAATGCAAAACATTCAGGGTTTACAAGATAGAAAGAAGAAAGTAAAAAAAGGGACATTATAGCCACATCAGAAGAGATAAGACTGGACTGTAAAAAACAAAATGCAAATTTTGCTAGCAAAATTACAGTTTTAAATGTTTATTTTTAATCCAATGCTTAATGGCTGATATAATTACAACATGCCAGTAAGCTCGTATGACACATGTTTTATCTAGTGCTTCAGCTGATTTTGAGAGTTCTATACAGGTGCTCATGCCGCTAATATAAATATCTGAAATGGCAGTGAAGTTATTTAAAGGTGCTGACTTCAGAGAAGGGTCAATCTGCCAAATGGATCATTTTACAATCTTGTTGCTGGATCCATTTAGTTAGTTGTACAACCTCTCTACAGAAAGCTTATTAGAGAGAAATATGTTTTTCTTTTTTTATTTTGTAAATATTTTATTATGTTTCAGTAAAGGGACAACAATTCGCAAGTCATATTTCCTTTCAGCATGTTGGACTTTATAGAAACATAAAAACATAGATTTTGACGGCAGATAAGAACCATAGGCGCAGCAAGCCTGCTGATATTTTCTAACGTATCCAGTATGTAGGACAGCCTTAAGCTTATCCCAGGCATTCTTAAAGTCCCCCACAGTGTTTGTCATTACCATCTCATTAGGTAGTTTATTTCATGAATCAATCACCCTTTCTGTAAAGAAGTTTATCAGCAAATTACTCCTGAAACTACTACCCTTCAGCTTAAAATCAAGATCCCTTGTTCTTGAATTTTTCTTTTTATGAAAAATACTCACAGCGTCAGGTTTACTAAGCCCCTTCATATACTTGAAAGTTACAATCATATCACCTCTTTCCTTTCATATATACAGTAGATAGACAGACAGAAAGATAGATGATAGATAGATAGATAGATAGATAGATAGACCTTCCCCCTCTGATGGTTTACAAGAGCATCTATTCTCTGGTGCTAGTCTGTTTAATGTGTTATTTGTAATTTACTAGCTGTAAAGATCTGGTTTCCTATATGTAAGGGGCCGATTTATCAATTGTCTGTCCGACATGATCGCGCTGCATATCATGTCCGACAGACATCGCTGTTGATGCATTTAACATTGCACAAGCAGTTCTGGTGAACTGCTTCTGCAATGCTACAGCAGCCCACTGCTAAAACAATTTTTGCTAAGAGGTGACGTTTTCACCTCTTAGCCAATAGTCGTGCGGTAAATCGTCTCCCATGGGCGCCAACCCGGATTTACCGCACGGCTATTGGCTAAGAGGTGAAAACGTCACCTCTTAGCAAAAATTGTTTTAGCCGTGGGTTGATGTAGCAGTTGAAAATGGTGATCAGTTGAAACAAACAAAGGAGCTTTCTACATGAAGTATCTAATACTTAAAGAATGAAAGTGCCCTTTATTTGTTTCAATAGTAAATCCTAGCGTTTGTACAACTCTAGGATTTACTTTCACTTTAAGACTGCTGCTTCTTAACTTACGTTTCAGGGGAACCTGAAACTACGGGGTAGATGGCAGCATCCGCTGCTTGTTAAATCTACCCCATAGAGTCTTTACACCCTGATGGTTTCCCATAAAAAACTCAGAGCTACGATTTTAACCCAGTGGCTACATTTAACACACAAGGATCAATATTGTAACATCCCACAAACTGCCCAAAACACACAAGACAAGGGTTTGTTTTTAGCATCCCTGGCTGTCAGTAACACATAGGGGGATATTTATCAAGCCGTCAACCTCAAATACTCTGGAATTCCGCAGCGTAATTGTGGCAAGCTTGATCCGACCTAGTTATCAAACTCTACAGACCGGCAATAGTTTAAATCACAGATCGATGCTTACGTCATTACAAATGTTCGGCTCTATTTGACACTTTTTCAAAGTTATCAAATAGTTAACAGGTACGCTTGCTGCTATTCCGGCCCAGCGTACCTGGTTTTCAATTCGCCACCCTGGAGGCCGCGACTGCCATAAAAATCAATGAGAGTCTGAAAGCAGCGAAAGCTTATGTTCGAGGCTGTCAGATAGCCCATTGATTTCTATGGTTGAAAACCAGTAACGTTTACACCTAACACCCTAACACATATCTACATACAGCTTCGCCATCTAACTGGCAGAATTATGCTAAAGCAAAAAAAGAAAGAGATATATTCCTCCAACAAAAAGCTGCCTATACGGTGGCCAGGCCCAATGCAAGGTTATATAAGTTTGGAGGAAAGATTGGTAAAAATTTAGCTAACTTAGTCAAACAAAATCGGGGCTCTAACTTCATATCTGCAATATCAGTTAATGGTAGTCGCTTAACACAGTCTAAGGACATAAGCAAAAACTTTTTAGAATATTATACCCAAATCTTTTCACCTAAGGATATCAATGTGGATAATAAAAAAGCTTTCTGGGATATATGTAGGCTTCCGACATTGGATGATGAAGCAGGCAAATCATTGTGCGAACCAATTAATAAAGATGAAGTCACTCAGGCAATAAAAGGTAGTAAGTTGAATAAGGCCTCAGGTCCGGACACTTTTCCGGCAGAGTTCTATAAAATACTCACACAGCAAATAACGGAACCTCTATGTGATCTATTTAATGCATATTACCTGCAAGGACATCCCATCTCGTCTAATTTCAGTGCCTCCCTAATAGTGTTAATTTTAAAGAAGGGCAAGGATGCAGAAAAACTAGATTCATATCGCCCTATATCCCTACTCAATGCCAATTATAAATTATTAACAAGTATCTTGGCAGCTAGATTACAAAAAATTATGGACAAACTCATCCACCCAGACCAAACGGGCTTCTTAAAGGGCAGATCTGTCTTTTCAAATCTAAGGAAACTACTATTAACAACAGAATATCATAACATTAGGAAGAAATCAAATGAGGCTGATAGGGAGGATAAGGTTATCATTGCTCTCGACGCCGAAAAGGCTTTTGATTCCATTGGGTGGGATCACTTATTTACCACAGTGGAACAGTTTGGCATGAGAGGTGCCTTCCTGTCCTTTATACAAGCTCTATATCAGAATCCAAGATCTGCCCTAATTGTGAATGGCAGGACCACAGAATGGTTTCAATTGGCGCGGGGCACTCGACAAGGGTGCCCACTCTCTCCACTACTTTTCAATCTCTGCATTGAACCACTGGCTATAGTACTACGCAATACCATTAAGGGGATTAGACTTGGGGAGACAGACATTCAAATCTCCCTTTATGCAGATGATTTGCTTGTATTCCTTTCCAACACTAAGGAGAATGTTTCTACATTACTGAGTCTATTGAAACGATATGGTTCATTTTCAGGTTATACAATAAATGATAGTAAATCAGAGGTTATGTGGTTAAACAAGACCAGAGATTCTCTGGGGGCATTGCCCTTTAAGGAGGTTAAAATGGTTAAATATCTAGGGATTAATGTCACAAACTGCCCGGAAGAGTGGTATCGAGCTAATATCGATGGCGTAATTAAGAAAATTCTAGAGGATATCTCTAGATGGACATCATTTACATTAACACTAGCTGCCAAAATAAATCTCATAAAAATGATCGCACTCCCCAAACTTCTGTATATAATGCAGAATATCCCACTGTTCTTACGCAAAGGAGATATAAATAGGTTAAATTCGGCATTTAGGAGATTTCTATGGGGAAAAACAAAGCACAAAATGTCGCTAAAAAGACTATCCCAACCCAAGGAAAACGCAGGCTTTGCCCTTCCCTCAATCTATAATTATAATTTGGCCTGCTTGATGAAGATAGTACCAGATTGGTTATTAGATATGAGTCAGCTAGCGCCTCAGGATGTTGAAGTCGGTCTTCTTAAACCGCACAGCTTAAAAGCCCTAATACACTTGAGGCAAAAAGATTGGCCTCCTTTACTTAAAGCAATGCACACTCTTAGAAACCCTATCATAGCCTGGCAAAAATTATGCACGGTGGTGGGTGCCAATTTCCAGTGTTCTAGATATCTACCTATTCAGAATAACCCACTCTTCCCCGCAGGTTCTGATACCGAAATTTTCAAGAGGTGGAAGGTAGGGGGCCTCGCCTACTTTGCACAATGTATTGATGAAGATAGACAAGTTATTCATTCATTCGGCTCCCTAAAAGAAAAATATAATCTCCCTAACCGCGATTTGTTTGGTTATTTTCAAATTAGGCATTTTCTCAATAATACAGTACTTGCAGACTTCTACAAAAACTGGGAAATTTTAACTAAAGCTCTGTCACGCCGTCAGCTTGGCAGAGCTTCCATATCTCACTGGTACAGTCTGTTACTGTTTAAAGATGGTGTATATGGCATGGAACGGCTCCATGAGAAATGGTCATTAGACATCCCGCAATTGGAGCTTAAGACAATTCAAGAAAGTATTGATAGGGCTTGGTCAGCGACGCCTCTGTTATCTTGGCGCGAATCTCACCTTAGATTAATTAATAGGACTTATATCACCCCAGAGAAGCTAGGGAAGTGGAATAATACGCAAAGATATGAATGTACACGCTGTCACTATCTAAATGCCAATTTGATCCATTGCATCTGGGCATGTCCCAAAGTAAAACAGTTTTGGGCAAAAGTCTCATTTTGGCTCTCAAAAATTCTAAAGCATAAAATCTCTTTGAAGATGGAGGAAAGCATATTTTTAAGGCAATACGATCAAAGGGTGGGAAACATAAAATTTGTTAATTTTGTAATCTTAACCGCTAGAAACATTATTTTCTCCTCCTGGAAATCCAATAGAAGCCCTATGTTCACATCCTTTCTGAATATGTTAGACTCCAAATTAATATATGAACAATATGAGACGCAGATATCCTCTGAAAAAGAAATTGCCAAATTTTTCAGGAAATGGGGAGAATATATTCTCTCCAATACACTGGAAGATCAAAGAAGTCTCATTGCTCCCTTCAAGCACTCTGAATGGATTCAGAATGCTGTATTGAGAGGGGAAATCAGTAGTGGTGTAATTACTTAATTTTTTGATGGTCCCGACCTCTTGGGGAGGGGGGGTGGGGGAATTTAATTTAATTCTCCCCTTTTTTTTTTTTTTTTTTTTTTCGCTTCTTCCCTTTTTTCTTTCTTTTCCCAGCCCGTCCTTTTCCTTTCTTTCTCCCAGTTTTTTCTTTTCTGTATTCTATATCTGTTCTGGGTTTTTGTTTGTTCAAAAAGGAGAAAATGTTTCGAGGCATAGGTTTCTTAATTGTATCCACAACTTCTATTCCAAGAAGCATCATTGGATAAGGTTGTCGAACTCAATAAAAGCATTCTGTATTGTCTTTTTGTTATAAGTAGCTGTATATAACACTAATCATGAAGTATGTACGCCTTTCATTGTATTATTTGATAGACTAACTTGTATAACCTGTTCCTCTTTTCAATCAATAAATAAAACTTTAAAAAAAAAACACCCTAACATAAGCCCTGAGTCTAAACACCCCTAATCTGCTGCCTCCGACATCGCCGCTACCGAAATAAAGTTATTAACCCCTATTCCGCCGCTCCCGGACCCCACTGCAACTAAATAAATGTATTATCCTGCCAGCCCCCCACATCGCCATAAACTAAATTAAGCTATTAACCCCTAAACCTAACAACCCTCTAACTTTACATTAAAATTACAACATCCCTATCTTATAATAAATTAAAACTTACCTGTAAAATTAAAAGAAACTAATTCTAAACTATTAATTAAGCTACCCTAACAATTATACTAAAATTACATTAAACTGCCAATTAAATTAACTATATTACATATTTAAAAAACCTAACCCTACTCAAATTATTTAAATCTACTATTAAAAAGTACTAAATTACAACAACAACAAAAACCACAGTATCGACCGTATTGAAGAGGAGCTCCGCGCCGGATGTCTTCAGGATGGACCCGCTCCGTGCCGGATGGATGAAGATAGAAGAGGCCGCCTAGATGATGACTTCGCTGGCTGGATGAAGATAGATGTCCGGACTTCAATAAATGTAAGTAGATTGTCGGCGGTTAGTGTTAGGTTTATTTAAGGTTTTTTTGGGAGGGTTTTATTTTTAGAGTAGGGTCTGGGCATGTAAAAGAGCTAAATGCCCTTTTAAGGGCAATTTCCATACAAATGCCATTTTCAGGGCAATGGGGAGCTTAGGTTTTTTAGATAGGCTTTTTATTAAGGGGGGTTGGTTGGTTGGTCGGGTGGTGGGTTTTACTGTTGGGGGGGTGTTTGTATTTTTCTTTTCAGGTAAAACAGCTGATTTCTTTGGGGCAATGCCCCGCAAAAGGCCATTTTAAGGGCCATTGGTACTTTATTGTAGGCTAGGGTTTTTTTTATTTTGGGTGGGCTTTTTTATTTTGATAGGGCTGTTAGATTAGGTGTAATTTGTTTTTATTTTTGAAACTGTGGGGTTTTTTTTCCGTAATTTAGTGTTTTTTATTTTTTGTATCTTAGTGTTTATTTTTTTTTTGTAATTTAGTACTTTTTAATAGTAGATTTAAATAATTTGAGTAGGGTTAGGTTTTTTAATATGTAATATAGTTAATTTAATTGGTAGTTTAATGTAATTTTAGTATAATAGTTAGGGTAGGTTACTTAATAGTTTAGAATAAGTTTCTTTTAATTCTACAGGTAAGTTTTAATTTATTATAAGATAGGGATGTTGTAATTTTAATGTAAAGTTAGCGGGTTGTTGTGTTTAGGGGTTAATAGCTTAATTTAGTTTATGGCGATGTGGGAGGCTAGCGGTTTAGGGTTTAAAACATTTATTTAGTTGTGGCAGGATCCAGGAGCAGCGTAATAGGGGTTAATAACTTTATTTAGTTGCCGTGGGGTCCGGGAGTGGCAGAATAGGGTTAAACATTTTAATATAGTGGCGGCATTTAGTGACAGGGTATAAATAAAGTTGGTAAAAAGCCGAATAGATGCGGGATAGATGACTGTTAGTTAACAACAGTCCGATGCTCATCGCCCCATACTTGGTGCGCGTCTTTTTGCCGGCTTTTTTATAAATATGGAGATCGTATTCAGGTCCGCGACCGCGATGTTAGGTGAGCGTATTGGTGCCGTTGAATGCAACAAAGTTGATGGTTTGATAGATATCCCCCATAGAGTAGTACATGTGCAATGTCTCTTCTTTCTGGGCCATATTTGTAATGTATAGAGGTAAATCAGACCTTTAAACTGTAGCTGCCACTTAGGGGACTTTAAAAAAAATGGGACATTTAAGTGTACAGGGCCTGTCTGGTAGAATACTGGACACCTGGCAACCCTACTTGCTATCCAGTCACCCTGCAAGGCTTGGGGGCCCACAGATAAGAGTGATCCACCTTGATGCTGCCTGCCCAGCTTTTCAGGGTCGCATCACCTGCTGGGGACCAGTGGCAGGGAGCAGAGGGAGGCCACAGAGTGACCTGTGTGCACATGGCGTGTTGCAAGCCTGCTGCTCTGCAGACCAGGCGGTAGGGGGGTAGGGAGAAGGTTAGGACTGAGGGGGCCTAGAACAACAATTGCTAGGAGGCCTAGACAAACATTGTTCCACCCCTGTTGGCATCCTTTGGTGAATAGCAAACCTGGGTAGGCTCAGGAGCAGCAATGCACTACTGGGAGCTAGCTGGACCCATCAGGTGATCCAATGACAAGAGACATACTGTATCTGTGTAGCCACCAATCACCAGATAGCTCCTACTAGTAAATTGCTGCTATTGAGACTACCTTAGTTTACTCTTCAACATAGGATACCATAAAACAACTTACATTTTGGTTTTCATGTAGCTTTACAATAACAAGAACTTCACAGGGAGGTAGTGAGCTCAGGCAACATGTTTCTTAGCCTCATGTAAGCTGTGTATTCAGACCACTATATGGTACCTTTGTTTTGTTTTATCAGCAGTATTCCTGGAGTAGACACAGGTAGTCACTGTCATTTTGTTAGTAACATCTTCATTGTTTTTCGTATCTTATCTTATCATATCTTCTGGGGCCAAATATGAAGCAGGGTTAGGCTTGAAACATCTGCAGTGTGCACTTCTGGTTCTCAGAACTGGTAAACTGTTACATTACAGAAAAAGGAGCCAAAATAATTAATTACTTTATTCGGCTACCTAATTAAACATTTTATATTAGAATGCAGAGTACATATAAGAGTTTTTTTTTAAATAAATATTGAAAGTACATTTTTTTACTACACATAATTAAACCTTTTGGGACATTCACTTTTCCGTTTCAATTATTCACTTTTAATATGGGCTACAGAGATAGTGCTTAAAGGGAGAGTCAAGTCAAAAATTAAACTTTCATTATTCAGATAGAGCACATCATTTTAAACAATTTTCCAATTCACTTTCATTATCTAAATGTGCACAATCGTTTTATTTGCACACTTTTGTGAGGCCCCAGCTCCTACTGAGCATGTGCAAGAATTCACAGAATGTACGTATATAAATTTTGTGATTGGCCAATGGCTGTCACATGATACAGTAGGAAGGAACCTGCAAATAATATTAAAATTTGTCAGAAAGAAAACTACTACTCATTTAAAATTCAAACAAAGTGCTTTTGCATTGTCTTATTATTATGTAGTTGCTGATTATGTTATTCTGTGTTTAGTGGTCCTTTAAGATGTAATCATTTCTTGATGTCATTACCTTACTGTTTTTTTATTCATTTCCTGCTCATTAGTCTCATCGGAAGTTCTCAGCTCCCAGGCATGGCCACCTGGGGTTCCTGCCTTGTAAACGTAGTAAACGTCACCGAGGCAAAGTGAAAACTTGGCCCAAAGATGACCCGAGTAAGCCTGTCCACTTAACAGCATTCATGGGCTACAAGGCTGGGATGACACACACCTTGAGAGAAGTCCACAGACCAGGGCAGAGTAAGTGATCAGTAACTTGTAGGGGAGGTGCCTGTATAGGTTTGATTTCTGCTATTTACGTTCCCCTAGTGCAACCTTTTGGCATTCTCTAATCATCCCAAACCTCTGTGTGCATGCTTTAGGTAACAGCCAATCATGTTGGTCATTGCAGAGCTCCCAACCATCCAGCATTTTTCTTGATTGTCACATATTCGGAACTCTGCATTAGTGTCCCATCTGATGCATTTTTCCACCATATTCAGATTTCTATAAATAATGCACTAAACCATTTCCTTAAATGCACATGGCCTTACATAACTCCCATAACTTCACCAAACCTTGGTCTTTAATGGGTTATGAAATTGCAATTTGAGTATTGATCACATGATATCTAGAGTGTAAAGTGATTTTTAATTTGAAAAAGGAGCTTCTCCTCTTTTTAATAGGTGACCTCAGGTACATGGATTCTTTTTTGCCTGAGATAAACGCACAGTTCTGAGCCCTTCCACACTTATTATTCTAAGCATCGTTTCCAACAAATAAGAAATTTGTCACTGTTACACAGTCCAAGTTATAACTAGATGGTCCCTAAATTGAAAGATATGATGTTCTCCTCTCCATATAGGGGTGCAATACCCCTCTAAGAGGCACAGGAGCTGTGTTAAAGGGAATGTAAATGAAAAATTAAAGTTTAATGATTCATATAGAACATGCAGATTTAAACAATTTTCCATCTTTACTTCTAATTTGCTTTATTCTCCTGGTATCCTTTGGTGAAAAGCATACCTATGTAGACTCAGTGTCAACAATGCTCTACAAGAGCTAACTGGTGATTGGTGACTGACTGCACATATATGCCTCTTTTAATTGGCTTAAAGGGATACTGAACCCAAATTTGTTCCTTCATGATTTAGATAGAGCATGCAATTTTAAGCAACTTTCTAATTTGCTTCTATTAGAAATTTGTCTTCGTTCTCTTGCTATCTTTATTTGAAAAAGAAGGCAACTAAGCTAAGGAGCCAGTAAATGTTTGGTTCAGACCATGGACAGCACTTGTTTATTGGTGCTGTCCAATCAGCAAGGACAACCCAGGTTGTTCACCAAAAATGGGCCGGCATCTAAACTTACATTCTTGCTTTTCAAATAAACATACCAAGAGAACGAAGAAAATTTGATAATAGGAGTAAATTAGAAAGTTGCTTAAAATTGCATGCTCTATCTGAATCACAAAAGAAAAAAATTGGGTTCAGTGTCCCTTTAAACTATATCTTCAGCTAGCTCCCAGTAGTGCGTAGCTGCTCCTTAAACAAAGAATACCAAGAATATGAAGCAAATATGATAATAGATTTAAACTCGAAAATTCTTTGAAATTGTATACTCTATCTGAATCATGAAAGAAAAATTAGGAGTATTCATGTGCCTTTAGGGTAAATTTGATGGTCTGTCCCCAGTATCAGACTCTAGACATACAGGCCTAGATTTGGAGTTTTGTCGGTAAGGACCCGCGTAGCTAACGCCGGCTTTTTTCTGGCCGCACCATAAAAATAACTCTGGTATTGAGAGTCCACATAAAGGCTGCGTTAGGCTCCAAAAAAGGAGCGTAGAGCATTTTTAACGCAGCTTCAACTCTCGATACCAGAGTTGCTTACGCAAGCGGCCAGCCTCAAAAACGTGCTCGTGCACGATTCCCCCATAGAAAACAATGGGGCTGTTTGAGCTGAAAAAAACACCAGCAAAAAAGCCGCGTTCAGCTCCTAACGCAGCCCCATTGTTTGCTATGGGAAAACACTTCCTACGTCTGCACCTAACACTCTAACATGTACCCCGAGTCTAAAAACCCCTAACCTTACACTTATTAACCCCTATTCTGCCGCCCCCGCTATCGCTGACCCCTGCATATTATTATTAACCCCTAATCTGCCGCTCCGTAAACCGCCGCTACTTACATTATCCCTATGTACCCCTAATCTGCTGCCCTAAAATCGCCGACCCCTATATTATATTTATTAACCCCTAATCTGCCCCCCACAACGTCGCCTCCACCTGCCTACACTTATTAACCCCTAATCTGCCGACCGGACCGCACCGATATTATTATAAAGTTATCAACCCCTAATCCGCCTCACTAACCCTATAATAAATAGTATTAACCCCTAATCTGCCCTCCCTAACATCGCTGACACCTAACTTCAAACATTAACCCCTAATCTGCCGACTGGAGCTCACCGCTATTCTAATAAATGTATTAACCCCTAAAGCTAAGTCTAACCCTAACACTAACACCCCCCTAAATTAAATATAATTTAAATCTAACGAAATTAATTAACTCTTATTAAATAAATTATTCCTATTTAAAGCTAAATACTTACCTGTAAAATAAATCCTAATATATCTACAATATAAATTATAATTATATTATAGCTATTTTAGGATTTATATTTATTTTACAGGTAACTTTGTATTTATTTTAACCAGGTACAATAGCTATTAAATAGTTAAGAACTATTTAATAGCTACAATAGTTAAAATAATTACAAAATTACCTGTAAAATAAATCCTAACCTAAGTTACAATTAAACTTAACACTACACTATCAATAAATTAATTAAATAAACTACCTACAATTACCTACAATTAACCTAACACTACACTATCAATAAATTAATTAAATACAATACCTACAAATAACTACAATGAAATAAACTAACTAAAGTACAAAAAATAAAAAAGAAATAAGTTACAAAAAATAAAAAAATATTTACAAACATAATAAAAATATTACAACAATTTTAAACTAATTACACCTACTCTAAGCCCCCTAATAAAATAACAAAGCCCCCCAAAATAAAAAAAATGCCCTACCCTATTCTAAATTACTAAAGTTCAAAGCTCTTTTACCTTACCAGCCCTGAACAGGGCCCTTTGTGGGGCATGCCCCAAGAAGTTCAGCTCTTTTGCCTGTAAAAAAAACCATACAATACCCAAGCCCCCCAACATTACAACCCACCACCCACATACCCCTAATCTAACCTAAACCCCCCTTAAATAGATCTTCCTACCTTGTCTTCACCTCACCGGGTTCAACGATCTGTCCAGAAGAGCTCCTCCGATGTCCTGATCCAAGCCCAAGCGGGGGGCTGAAGAGGTCCATGATCCGGCTGAAGTCTTCATCCAAGCGGGGCAGAAGAGGTCTTCCATCCGATTGAAGTCTTCATCCAAGCGGGATCTTCTATGGTCATCCATCCGGAGCAGAGCGGCAGGATCCTGAAGACCTCCGACGCGGAACATCCATCCTGGCTGACGACTGAACGACGAATGACGGTTCCTTTAAATGACGTCATCCAAGATGGCGTCCCTCGAATTCCGATTGGCTGATAGGATTCTATCAGCCAATCGGAATTAAGGTAGGAATATTCTGATCGGAACAGCCAATAGAATGCGAGCTCAATCTGATTGGCTGATTGGATCAGCCAATCGGATTGAACTTGATTCTGATTGGCTGATTCCATCAGCCAATCAGAATATTCCTACCTTTATTCCGATTGGCTGATAGAATCCTATCAGCCAATCGGAATTCGAGGGACGCCATCTTGGATGACGTCATTTAAAGGAACCGTCATTCGTCGTTCAGTCGTCGGCCAGGATGGATGTTCCGCGTCGGAGGTCTTCAGGATCCCGCCGCTCCGCTCCGGATGGATGACCATAGAAGATCCCGCTTGGATGAAGACTTCAATCGGATGGAAGACCTCTTCTGCCCCGCTTGGATGAAGACTTCAGCCGGATCATGGACCTCTTCAGCCCCCCGCTTGGGCTTGGATCAGGACATCAGAGGAGCTCTTCTGGACAGATCGTTGAACCCGGTGAGGTGAAGACAAGGTAGGAAGATCTTCAGGGGCTTAGTGTTAGGTTTATTTAAGGGGGGTTTGGGTTAGATTAGGGGTATGTGGGTGGTGGGTTGTAATGTTGGGGGGCTTGGGTATTGTATGTTTTTTTTTACAGGCAAATGAGCTGAACTTCTTGGGGCATGCCCCGCAAAGGGCCCTGTTCAGGGCTGGTAAGGTAAAAGAGCTTTGAACTTTAGTAATTTAGAATAGGGTAGGGCATTTTTTTATTTTGGGGGGCTTTGTTATTTTATTAGGGGGCTTAGAGTAGGTGTAATTAGTTTAAAATTGTTGTAATATTTTTATTATGTTTGTAAATATTTTTTTATTTTTTGTAACTTAGTTCTTTTTTATTTTTTGTACTTTAGCTAGTTTATTTAATTGTATTTATTTGTAGGAATTGTATTTAATTAATTTATTGATAGTGTAGTGTTAGGTTAATTGTAGGTAATTGTAGGTAGTTTATTTAATTAATTTATTGATAGTGTAGTGTTAGGTTTAATTGTAACTTAGGTTAGGATTTATTTTACAGGTAATTTTGTAATTATTTTAACTATTGTAGCTATTAAATAGTTCTTAACTATTTAATAGCTATTGTACCTGGTTAAAATAAATACAAAGTTACCTGTAAAATAAATATAAATCCTAAAATAGCTATAATATAATTATAATTTATATTGTAGCTATATTAGGATTTATTTTACAGGTAAGTATTTAGCTTTAAATAGGAATAATTTATTTAATAAGAGTTAATTAATTTCGTTAGATTTAAATTATATTTAATTTAGGGGGGTGTTAGTGTTAGGGTTAGACTTAGCTTTAGGGGTTAATACATTTATTAGAATAGCGGTGAGCTCCAGTCGGCAGATTAGGGGTTAATGTTTGAAGTTAGGTGTCGGCGATGTTAGGGAGGGCAGATTAGGGGTTAATACTATTTATTATAGGGTTAGTGAGGCGGATTAGGGGTTAATAACTTTATAATAATAGCTGTGCGGTCCGCTCGGCAGATTAGGGGTTAATAAGTGTAGGCAGGTGGAGGCGACGTTGAGGGGGGCAGATTAGGGGTTAATAAATATAATATAGGGGTCGGTGGTGTTAGGGGCAGCAGATTAGGGGTACATAAGTATAACATAGGTGGCGGCGCTTTGCGGTCGGCAGATTAGGGGTTAATTATTGTAGGTAGCTGGCTGCGACGTTGTGGGGGGCAGGTTAGGGGTTAATAAATATAATATAGGGGTCGGCGGTGTTAGGGGCAGCAGATTAGGGGTACATAAGTATAACGTAGGTGGCGGCGCTTTGCGGTCGGCAGATTAGGGGTTAATTATTGTAGGTAGCTGGCTGCGATGTTGTGGAGGGCAGGTTAGGGGTTAATAAATATAATATAGGGGTCGGCGGTGTTAGGGGCAGCAGATTAGGGGTACATAAGTATAACGTAGGTGGCGGTCGGCAGATTAGGGGTTAAAAAAATTTAATCGAGTGGCGGCGATGTGGGGGGACCTCGGTTTAGGGGTACATAGGTAGTTTATGGGTGTTAGTGTACTTTAGAGTACAGTAGTTAAGAGCTTTATAAACCGGCGTTAGCCCAGAAAGCTCTTAACTACTGACTTTTTTCCTGCGGCTGGAGTTTTGTCGTTAGATGTCTAACGCTCACTTCAGACACGACTCTAAATACCGGAGTTAGAAAGATCCCATTGAAAAGATAGGATACGCAATTGACTTAAGGGGATCTGCGGTATGGAAAAGTCGCGGCTGAAAAGTGAGCGTTAGACCCTTTTTTGAGTGACTCCAAATACCGGAGGTAGCCTAAAACCAGCGTTAGGAGCCTCTAACGCTGGTTTTCACGGCTAACGCCAAACTCCAAATCTAGGCCATAGTGTTTGCTTCCTCTTGACTCCATTGTGAATGCCCATGAATGATATTGTCTATTTAATGGTCCTTGTTTTGTTGCTAATGGAAGCAAAACCAAGTTGCTTCTTACCTTGTTCAGAAAATAACAATGTTTAGAAATCAACCCACTTGCAGTAAAGTGTGTATCAAAAAATGACCCTACAGTGTCTTATCCCTTTAACCCCTGGTTGTGTACACTTTTTTCTCAGAGATTTCTAAAAGAGAGTCGGTGGAAGCTGTGACAATCATTGAGACCCCACCATTAGTTGTGGTCGGTTTGGTGGGATATGTAGAGACCCCACGAGGCCTACGGAGTTTGAAGACCATATTTGCTGAGCACCTAAGCGATGAGTGCAAGAGACGCTTCTACAAGAACTGGTATGGCTGTAACCTCATGGGTAATGTGAGGTGGCAAGATAAACATGGGAGAATACCATTTTTCAGGGCAAGATTTGACACTTGGTTGCACCTATGTATCAGTCATGAGGGGGACTACTGTGCCCTACTAGTAGGGGATTAGGACACTGAGTAATTGGGAAGATTACTTTTGAGAAATGAGCCAGTTCATGGAGAGTACAGCCATTATGTAGACGGATCATGTGCAAGCATCCTCCCCATAGCGATGTAGGGAAAGGTGCAGCACTATATAAACAGTGAGGTTTCCCCAGAGCCCCCTGTAGGTTGCAGAATGAGGTTCACTCCTATTGGTTCCCTGCATCCTGACCTCACCGCAACCTGCCCCAGAAGATTGTGGAACCTGGCTCATGCAATGAGGTCTGAGGGAACAGCAAGAGAGATTGCTCATTTAGTGTAGGACTGGAATATTATCTAGCCTTTTTTTAAGGAAAGTTTCTGTTATGTCTTATGTTATATAAATAAGTTCCCTGTGAAGATATTTATTGGTTTAATTTTTGTTTGCATCACCCCCTGAAACATTACTGCAGGCACCAATGGTATCTATAGAAACATAGACCTCAGTTTTACCCCTCTAAACACCCTTGCTCTGTCTCACCTCCCTTTAGTAAAGGAACATAAAAGGGACGGCTGCACTCAATACAATTCCAGACCTCCAAACGTTTATGGATACTGCAGGATTGTCTAAGGTTGGGTGGCCTACCCACTTTCCTGCCCGCAGTGCCTAATCAGGGATAAACATCATAGTTTTTAGGGCTTCTTAAGCTCTACCCAGGACATACCCTGGCTCTGCCTAGTTCAACCATGGAACACATCCCCACTTACGACAAGTTCAACACTTCACACCCACAAACCTGCCCCTCCCATCATGTCTCCAACCCCAAAACACCAGTTGACCACCACCCACAACTTCTACCACCTCCCTGTTTTTGAAACCCTCCATTGGTAGGTTTGCAGTTCTGCCATCTATATGAAAGAGCAGCTCTATCAATTGTGTACTTCTCAGACACATTGGAGTGTAAAATATTCATAAGTCATGTTGGGTATGGCGCACTTGGTAAAATGTGATTGTGTTAGCGTGCAAGCAATAGGTGTTGGGTTTAGTTTTTATTTGCGCTCTCCTTTGAAGTCTATAGAGAGAATAAGTTAGCACGGTTGCGATATCTTAAGACCAACAGTTAGCATGCATCGTCTTTCGCTTGCAAACATTTTACTTTCAACTTGTTTAAAATCACATGTTCTGTCTAAATCATGAAATAACATTTTTAAGTTTCATGTCCCTTTAATGCCAGCCATGCACCACAAGTCATAGGGGCCGATTTATCAATCTCTGTATGGAGCTTGATGCCCCTGTTTCCGCGTGAGCCTTTAGGCTCGCCAGCAGCAGAAGTTATGAAGCAGCAGTCTAAAGACCGCTGCTCCATAACTTGTCCGCCTGCTCTGAGGCCGTGGACAGAAATCAACCAGATCGAATATGATTGGGTTGATTGACACCCCCTGCTAACTGCCGATTGCCCGCGAATCTGCAGGGGGCGGCATTGCACCAGCAGTTCACAAGAATTGCTGGTGCAATGATAAATGCAGACAGCGTATGTTGTCGGCATTTATCGATGTGCAGAGGACATAATACGCTACATTGTATCATGTCTGCTCGCACTATGATAAATCTACCCCATAATGTAGTATTTCTGCCTATGTGTTCTTCCTTATTACATGTGACATCATGCACAATGAGGAGGTTTCCAGTTCCTCTTTATTCTTCTACTATACAAGTTTATTAAAAGGAAAACACATCATCCTTTGCAATATACAAGCATTGTGGAGGAGGACAATGTATCTTTTTTGCATGACTTCCCATCATATCTGTTTACTACACTTAAAATGTATATATTTCCTTAGGCATATTTTACCCTATATCAGTAGCATTTTGTTTTTGGATTTTTGGACTTGGAAAGTCACTTTACATATACATATATATATATATATATATATATATATATATATATATATATATATATATATATATATATATATTGCATTAATAACTTGGGTCATCTCACTATCTAATGATAAATGTTTGCTTCTGCATGGTTTACATTATGCTGCAGGTACAAGTGCAAAAAAAAGTCTTTTACAAAGTACTGCAAGAAATGGCAAGATGAAGATGGCAAGAAACAGCTGGAGAAAGACTTTACGTCAATGAAGAAATACTGCAAGGTGATCAGAGTCATTGCGCACACTCAGGTGAGATGCGCTTATGCCAGGGCAGGATCTACAGCCGGTGTAACGGTGTCATATTATGATTCCTTCTCTATCTGTCCCACACAGATGAAACTTCTACCTTTGCGCCAGAAGAAGTCGCACATTATGGAAATTCAGCTGAATGGTGGCACCGTGGCAGAGAAAGTGGACTGGGCACGTGAGAAGCTGGAGAAACAGGTTCCTGTGCATTCCGTGTTCTCCCAGGATGAAATGATAGATGTTATTGGTGTCACCAAAGGGAAAGGAATGAAAGGTACTTGCAGGGAATAATCCTGGCTAACATGATACCACAACCTTATGCAGAACCTCTTTATGGTAATTCCAGGATGAGAACAGTTTTTAAAAAGTTAAATACATTTACAGGAATTCATTGCTGAATACAGGATATTTAAAATGGTATAAAACTCAAACAGAAATTACACATAAAGGCCTAGATTACAAGCAAAGTGTTATTGGTAGCTACAGATATGGAAAATAAAGTTTTATTAAAGGGACAGTATACACTCATTTTCATATAACTGCATGTAATAGACACTACTATAAAGAATAATATGTACAGATACTGATCTAAAAATCCAGTATAAACCTTTTAAAAACTTACTTAGAAGCTCCCAGTTTAGCACTGCTTATGAGGTAGTCTGGGACACCCACTGAAAGGGGCTGGGTAAACAAGAAGAGCAGACCCCCTCCCCCCATTCCCTGCATATGAAAACAACGATAACACAAACAGGAGCCAGCAGGAATCTGTAGACTTCAGTATACATCTGACACTGTGGGGCTTGGTTAGGAGTCTGAAAATCAGCACAATGTTTTTAAAAACTAAGCAAAACTTAGTTGTTACAAATACACTCCCAAATGGGCTGTATAAATGGATCATCTGCAAAACATTTATGCACAGAAAACCCTAGTGTACAATGTCAAGAACACATTTATTTTCTTCTAATAGATATACTGCATAAGCAAAAGTGTGTCAGCAAATTGCCTGGTCACAGAGATCTTTTATATATGAAAAAAAAGATGTAAAATGTCTCCCTTTTGTGCTACAGTTATAAGCATTTGTTATTAGGTGTTGTGATGAAGAATTAGGGGCCTAGTTATCAAGCCGTCAACCTCAAATACGCTGGAATTCCGCAGCGTATTTGTGGCGAGGCTGATTCGCCTTAGTTATCAAAGGCTCGAGACCGGCAAAAGTAGAATTTTGTGACGTAAACTTCGATCCGCCGGACTCAGTCCGACACAGATCGATTCTTACGTCACTCCAGCAGGCCCATTTATCAAGCTCCGTATGGAGCTTGAAGGGCCGTGTTTCTGGCGAGTCTTCAGACTCGCCAGAAACACAAGTTATGAAGCAGCGGTCTAAAGACCGCTGCTTCATAACCCTGTCCGCCTGCTCTGAGCAGGCGGACAGGAACCGCCGGAAATCAACCCGATCGAATACGATCGGGTTGATTGACAGCTCCCTGCTGGCGGCCGATTGGCCGCGAGTCAGCAGGGGGCGGCGTTGCACCAGCAGCTCTTGTGAGCTGCTGGTGCAATGTTAAATGTGGAGAGCGTATTGCTCTCCGCATTTAGCGAGGTCTTGCGGACCTGATCCGCAGTGTCGGATCAGGTCCGCAAGCCCTTTGATAAATGGGCCCCCAGATGTTCCGCACACAAGTGCGGCACATTCTCACTACTTTTGCTAGTTATCAGAAAACTAGCAGGTACGCTCGGCACTTTTACGGCCCAGCGTACCTGGTTTTCAAAGCTCCAGCCTGGAGGCGGCGGATTCCATAGGAATCAATGGGAGTCTGACCATAGCGAAAGTACAAGTTCGCTGCTGCCAGACATCCCATTGATTTCTATGGGAACTGTCTGCACCTAACACCCTAACATGTACCCGAGTCTAAACACCGCTAATCTGACCCCCCCTACACCGCCGCAACTAAATAAAGTTATTACCCCCTAAACCGCCGCTCCCGGAGCCCACCGCAAGCTACTCTATACATATTAACCCCTAAACCGCCGCTCCCGGAGCCCACCGCAACTATAATAAATGTATTAACCCCTAAACCGCCGCTCCCTGAACCCGCCGCAACCTATATTAAATGTATTAACCCCTATCCTGCCCCCCCTACACCGTCGCCACCTATAATAAATTTATTAACCCCTAATCTGCCCCCCCTACACCGTCGCCACCTATAATAAATTTATTAACCCCTATCCTGCCCCCCACTACGCCGCCGCCACTGTAATAAAATTATTAACCCCTAAACCTAACCCTAACGCCCCCCTAACTTAAATATTAATTAAATAAATCTAAATAAATTAACTCTTATTAACTAAATGAATCCTATTTAAAACTAAATACTTACCTTTAAAATAAACCCTAATATAGCTACAATATAAATAAGAATTATATTCTAGCTATTTTAGGATTTATATTTATTTGACAGGTAACTTTCAATTTATTTTAACCATGTACAATAACTATTAAATAGTTATTAACTATTTAATAGCTTACCTAGCTAAAATAAAGAGAAATGTACCTGTGAAATAAATCCTAACCTAAGTTACAATTACACCTAACACTACACTATACTTTAATAAATTATTCCTATTTAAAAATAAATACTTACCTGTAAAATAAACCCTAAGATAGCTACAATATAATTAATAATTATATTATAGCTATCTTAGGATTTATATTTATTTTACAGGTAACTTTGTATTTATTTTAGCTAGTTAGAATAGTTCTTAAATAGTTATTAACTATTTAATAACTACCTAGCTAAAAGAAATACAAAATTACCTGTAAAATAAATCCTAACCTAAGTTACAATTAAACCTAATACTACACTATCATTAAATTAACTAAATAAACTACCTACAAATAACTACAATTAAATACAATTACATAAACTAACTAAAGTACAAAAAATAAAAAAAGCTAAGTTACAAAAAATAAAAAAATAAGTTACAAACATGTTAAAAATATTACAACAATTTTAAGATACTTACACCTAATCTAAGCCCCCTAATAAAATAACAAACCCCCCCCAAAATAAGAAAAATCCCTACCCTATTCTAAATTAAATAAATTTCAAAGCTCTTTTACCTTACCAGCCCTTAAAAGGGCCATTTGTGGGGGCATGCCCCAAAAAGTTCAGCTCTTTTGCCTGTAAAAGAAAAATACAACCCCCCCCCAACATTAAAACCCACCACCCACATACCCCTAATCTAACCCAAACCCCCCTTACAAAAACCTAACACTAATCCCCTGAAGATCATCCTACCTTGAGTCGTCTTCACTCAGCCGAGCCACCGATGGAACTGAAGAGGACATCTGGAGCGGAAAAAGTTAATCCTCCAAGCGGCGCTGAAGAAATCTTCCATCCGATGAAGTCATCATCCAGGCGGCGCTGAAGAAGTCTTTGATCCGGCCGATGTCATCTTCCAAGAGGCGCTGAAGATGTCTTCTATCCGGGCGAAGTCATCTTCCAAGCCGGGTCTTGAATCTTCCTTCCGCCGACGCGGAACCACCTTCTTCACCGACGGACTACGACGAATGACGGCTCCTTTAAGGGACGTCATCCAAGATGGCGTCCCCTCAATTCCGATTGGCTGATAGGATTCTATCAGCCAATCGGAATTAAGGTAGGAAAAATCTGATTGGCTGATGGAATCAGCCAATCAGATTGAGCTCGCATTCTATTGGCTGTTCCGATCAGCCAATAGAATGCGAGCTCAATCTGATTGGCTGATTGGATCAGCCAATCGGATTGAACTTGTATCTGATTGGCTGATTCCATCAGCCAATCAGATTTTCCTACCTTAATTCCGATTGGCTGATAGAATCCTATCAGCCAATCGGAATTGAGGGGACGCCATCTTGGATGACGTCCCTTAAAGGAGCCGTCATTCGTCGTAGTCCGTCGGTGAAGAAGGTGGTTCCGCGTCGGCGGAAGGAAGATTCAAGACCCGGCTTGGAAGATGACTTCGCCCGGATAGAAGACATCTTCAGCGCCTCTTGGAAGATGACATCGGCCGGATCAAAGACTTCTTCAGCGCCGCCTGGATGATGACTTCATCGGATGGAAGATTTCTTCAGCGCCGCTTGGAGGATTAACTTCTTCCGCTCCGGATGTCCTCTTCAGTTCCATCGGTGGCTCGGCTGAGTGAAGACGACTCAAGGTAGGATGATCTTCAGGGGATTAGTGTTAGGTTTTTGTAAGGGGGGTTTGGGTTAGATTAGGGGTATGTGGGTGGTGGGTTTTAATGTTGGGGGGGTTTGTATTTTTCTTTTACAGGCAAAAGAGCTGAACTTTTTGGGGCATGCCCCCACAAATGGCCCTTTTAAGGGCTGGTAAGGTAAAAGAGCTTTGAAATTTATTTAATTTAGAATAGGGTAGGGATTTTTCTTATTTTGGGGGGGTTTGTTATTTTATTAGGGGGCTTAGATTAGGTGTAAGTAGCTTAAAATTGTTGTAATATTTTTAACATGCTTGTAACTTATTTTTTTATTTTTTGTAACAGCTTTTTTTATTTTTTGTACTTTAGTTAGTTTATGTAATTGTATTTAATTGTAGTTATTTGTAGGTAGTTTATTTAGTTAATTTAATGATAGTGTAGTATTAGGTTTAATTGTAACTTAGGTTAGGATTTATTTTACAGGTAATTTTGTATTTCTTTTAGCTAGGTAGTTATTAAATAGTTAATAACTATTTAATAACTATTCTAACTAGCTAAAATAAATACAAAGTTACCTGTAAAATAAATATAAATCCTAAGATAGCTGTAATATAATTATTAATTATATTGTAGCTATCTTAGGGTTTATTTTACAGGTAAGTATTTATTTTTAAATAGGAATAATTTATTAAAGTATAGTGTAGTGTTAGGTGTAATTGTAACTTAGGTTAGGATTTATTTCACAGGTACATTTCTCTTTATTTTAGCTAGGTAAGCTATTAAATAGTTAATAACTATTTAATAGTTATTGTACATGGTTAAAATAAATTGAAAGTTACCTGTCAAATAAATATAAATCCTAAGATAGCTAGAATATAATTCTTATTTATATTATAGCTATATTAGGGTTTATTTTAAAGGTAAGTATTTAGTTTTAAATAGGATTCATTTAGTTAATAAGAGTTAATTTATTTAGATTTATTTAATTAATATTTAAGTTAGGGGGGCGTTAGGGTTAGGGTTAGACTTAGGTTTAGGGGTTAATAATTTTATTACAGTGGCGGCGGCGTAGTGGGGGGCAGGATAGGGGTTAATAAATTTATTATAGGTGGCGACAGTGTAGGGGGGGCAGGATAGGGGTTAATAGGTTTAATATAGGTTGCGGCGGGTTCATGGAGCGGCGGTTTAGGGGTTAAACTATTTATTTAGTTGCGGAGAGGTACGGGATCAGCAGGATAGGGGTTAATAATTTTATAAAGAGGGCGACGGTGTAGGGGGGGCAGGATAGGGGTTACTAGGTATACTGTAGGTGGCAGCGGTGTCCGGGGCGGTTTAGGGGTTAGTAACTTTATTTAGTTGCGGGGGGCTCCGGGGGCGCCGGTATAGGGGGTAGAACAGTGCAGTTTAGTGTGAGTGCTTAGTGACAGGCTAGCAATAAAGCTGGGAAAAAGCCGAAGGGCAGCGAGATCGGATGAGTGATAACTGTCACAGTCCGCTGCTCATCGCCCCGCGGCTTTTTGACAGCTTTATTTGATAACTTAGGCGAACGTATTCAAGGTCCGCGGCGGCGAAGGTAGGCGAGCTTAGGCTGACGTATTGGGCCGGCGAAGCCAGAAAAGTAGACGGCTTGATAACTACCCCCCTTAGTGTCATGAAACAAATATAGATACTTTTTTTGTGTTTGTCCCTCTGTCCTTTCGCTTTTTGCCAGGTTCCTTACAATACAATTCTACAGCAAACAGGAAGAGATCTCTTGTAGCGTGATTAGATGTGGATTTGTGTGCTAGACACTTCTGCATGGTTTTGAATAGCAATTCTATATAATACAGCAGAGGTGTGAACAAGCCCGTATTGTTACTTGCAACAATTAGCACGTCTGTTGAAGTGCTGTGTACTTTACATATACACTTGCCAAATCTGTCATAATACATTATTTTGAATAGATGGAACCCATATTTCACACTTATTTACCACTGTATTATACATAGTTCTGAAAGCGTTTGTTTTTTTAAATTTACAACTTTATTGAGAAAAACTTTTTGTTACATAGTGAAATCTACATTAAACAGAGCAATAGATAACAATCGATAGATTTTATTAGAGTACACAAGACGAAGTGCCCATAGAAGACTTAGGGGCCGATTTATCAAACTCCGAATGGAGCTTGTTGCCCCTTGTTTCCGGCGAGCCTTCAGCCTACATCGTATCATGTCCGCTCACACATTAATAAATATACCCCTTAGATTTTATCTAAGAACGTGGTAAAGTGGACTCTTCTTGTGATGTACAAGTTAAAGTCTTGTTCTTAACTTGTTCATGACATGGATATAGAAAAAACAAGAAAGGACACATGGGGGCCAATTATCAAACTCCGAATGGCTCGCCGGAAACAGAAGTTATGAAACAGTAGTTGTGCTGCTTGTGCAGTTATTGATGTGCGGCGGACATGATACGCTACATCGTATCATGTCCGCTCGCACTATGATAAATTGACCCCATGGGGGTCAATTTATTATTGGTCGAATTGGGCCAATTTACCCGGTTTCCGCACGAGCCTTCAGGCTCACCGGAAACAGGAGTTAAGAAGAAGCGGTCTATAGACTGCTGCTCCTTAACTCATATGCCACCTCTGAGGCGGCGTACATAAATCCGCCCAATCCTATACGATCGGGCTAATTGACACTCCCTGCTAGCGGCCAATCTGCAGGGGGTGGTATTGCACAAGCAGTTCACTAGAACTGCTTGTGCACTGCTGAATACGGACAGCGTATGCTGTCTACATTCAGCGATGTCTGGCAGACATGATACGATTTAGCGTATCATGTCCGCCAGACTTTAATAAATTGACCCCTTGGAATAAATTAATTTTCAAAGTTGTTTTTTTTTCAACTTAAATAAAAAAACAGATGATATCATATTGATTAAATAATTTCTATGTACCTAATGAGAACACGTTAGACTAATTATTCCAGAGCGTTAATACATTTTATTTACTTTAAGGTGTTACCTCACGCTGGCACACCAAGAAGTTGCCACGGAAAACACACAAAGGTCTACGTAAGGTGGCTTGTATTGGAGCCTGGCACCCAGCTCGCGTTTCCTACACTATTGCCCGCGCTGGTCAAAAGGGCTATCACCATCGTACAGAGCTCAACAAAAAGGTGCTAATTCATTTTAATATTTTACATCAGTGCAAGGCTACAAAAAAGTGTTTTTTTTAAAGTATATATATGTGTACTGCTATTTGCACATTAAACCCCACCCCCCAATTATGAGCTAGATCACAAGTGGAGCACTAAACGTTTATCACAGCTCTTTGCGTGTGTCTGAAATAATGCGTGTATTACAGGTTGAAAGTAAACGCGTTCACTCGACTGCAATTTAACGCGACTTCAGAGCTCTGAAATTAAAAATGCAATTAAAAGTACAGTTACACTCATAATAACACTATATGATAAAAAAATATTTTGAAAAAAATGCATAAAAAAGTTATAAGGGCTCAAAGATATGAGGTCTCTGGTATTATGAAAAAATAAAAAGACTGCAACGGGCTTTAATACAGATACATACATATTCATATCTAAATATATATGTGTGTATATATGTATTTATATGTGTACATATGTATTTATATGTGTCTGTATGATTTATGGATATATATATATACACATATAAACACATAAATACATATGTATACATATATAGACATATATATATATATATTTCTCCTGTTAAGTGTAGTCAGTCCACGGGTCATCCATTACTTATGGGATTATATCTCCTCCCTAACAGGAAGTGCAAGAGGATCACCCAAGCAGAGCTGCTATATAGCTCCTCCCCTCTACGTCATACCCAGTCATTCTCTTGCACCTAACTAATAGATAGGACGTGTGAGAGGACTGTGGTTGTTAAACTTAGTTTTTATTTCTTCAATCAAAAGTTTGTTATTTTAAACAGCACCGGAGTGTGTTGTTTTTTCTCAGGCAGCATTAGAAGAAGAATCTACCTGAGTTTGTGTATGATCTTAGCGGTCGTAACTAAGATCCACTTGCTGTTCTCGGCCATTCTGAGGAGTGAGGTAACTTCAGAACAGGGGATAGCAGGCAGGGTTCACCTGCAAGGAGGTATGTTGCAGTATATTATTTTCTAAGGAATGGAATTGACTGAGAAAATACTGCTAATACCGATGTAATGTAAGTGCAGCCTTAAATGCAGTAGTAGCGACTGGTATCAGGCTGATATGTATGTATGTTTACACTGAGGTATTTCTGGGGAATGGAACTTCACTAAGAAAATACTGTATATATTTAAGTAATATTTGAGCCTCCACTGCAGTGAAAGCGACTAGCAGCAGGCTTATTAATAACATTTCATAATTTTATTTTTAAAACGTTTACTGGCATGTTAATCGTTTTTTTCTGAGGTACTTGGTGATAAAACTTTATGGGCATGATTTTTACCACATGGCTGTCGTTTGTTTCTGAATAAAATCAGTTTACTGAGCTTCCCCACTGTTGTATTATGAGTGGGAGGGGCCTATTTTAGCGCTTTATTGCGCAGTAAAAATTCAGTCACAGTCTTCCTATTTCTTCCTCCATGATCCAGGACGTCTCTACAGAGCCCAGGGGTCTCCAAAACTAGTTTTGAGGGAGGTAATCACTCACAGCAGACCTGTGAGAGTGTGTTTTGACTGTGATAAAAACGTTAATATTAAATTGTTATCCGTTTTTGGGTACTAAGGGGTTAATCATCCATTTGCTGGTGGGTGCAATCCTTTGCTAACTTAATGCATTTACTGTGAAAATTGGTTGCTATAACTAATTTGGTTCATTGTTATTTCAACTGTGACAGTTTTTTGTGCTTCTTAAAGACACAGTAACGTTTTTTATATTGCTTGTAAATTTATTTGAAAAGTATTTTCCAAGCTTGCTAGTCTCATTGCTAGTCTGTTTAAACATGTCTGACACAGATGAATCTCTTTGTTCAATATGTTTAAAGGCCAATGTGGAGCCCAATAGAAATTTGTGTACTAATTGCATTGATGCTACTTTAAATAAAAGCCAATCTGTACATGTAAAGAAAATTTCACCAGACAACGAGGGGGAAGTTATGCCGACTAACTCTCCTCACGTGTCAGTACCTTCGCCTCCCGCTCAGGAGGTGCGTGATATTGTGGCGCCAAGTACATCAGGGCGGCCCATACAAATCACTTTGCAAGACATGGCTAATGTTATGACTAAAGTACTATCTAAATTGCCAGAATTTAGGGGTAAACGCGATCACTCTGGGGTAAGAACAGAGTGTGCTGATAATAATAGAGCCATGTCTGATACTGCGTCACAATTTGCAGAACATGAGGACGGAGAGCTTCATTCTGTGGGTGACGGATCTGATCCAAGTAAACTGGACTCAGACATTTCAAATTTTAAATTTAAGCTTGAGAACCTCCGTGTATTACTAGGGGAGGTATTAGCGGCTCTGAATGATTGTAACACGGTTGCAATTCCAGAGAAAATATGTAGGCTGGATAAATATTTTGCGGTACCGGCGTGTACTGACGTTTTTCCTATACCTAAAAGGCTTACAGAAATTGTTAACAAGGAGTGGGATAGACCCGGTGTGCCTTTTTCACCCCCTCCTATATTTAGAAAAATGTTTCCAATAGACGCCACCACACGGGACTTATGGCAGACGGTCCCTAAGGTGGAGGGAGCAGTTTCTACTCTGGCTAAGCGCACCACTATCCCGGTGGAGGATAGCTGTGCTTTTTCAGATCCAATGGATAAAAAGTTAGAGGGTTACCTTAAGAAAATGTTTGTTCAGCAAGGTTTTATATTACAACCCCTTGCATGCATTGCGCCTGTCACGGCTGCGGCGGCATTCTGGTTTGAGTCTCTGGAAGAGACCCTTAGCTCAGCTCCATTGGATGAGATTATAGACAAGCTTAAAGTCCTTAAGCTAGCTAATTCATTTATTTCTGATGCCGTAGTACACTTAACTAAGCTTACGGCTAAGAACTCCGGATTCGCCATTCAAGCGCGTAGAGCGCTGTGGCTTAAATCCTGGTCAGCCGATGTGACTTCTAAATCTAAATTGCTTAACATCCCTTTCAAAGGGCAGACATTATTCGGGCCCGGTTTGAATGAAATTATCGCTGACATTACTGGAGGTAAGGGCCATGCCCTGCCTCAAGACAGGGCCAAACCAAGGGCTAAACAGTCTAATTTTCGTGCCTTTCGTAACTTCAAGGCAGGAGCAGCATCAACTTCCTCCGCTCCAAGACAGGAAGGAACTGTTGCTCGCTACAGACAGGGCTGGAAACCTAACCAGTCCTGGAACAAGGGCAAGCAGGCCAGAAAACCTGCTGCTGCCCCTAAGACAGCATGAAGTGAGGGCCCCCGATCCGGAAACGGATCTAGTGGGGGGCAGACTTTCTCTCTTCGCCCAGGCTTGGGCAAGAGATGTCCAGGATCCCTGGGCGTTAGAGATCATATCTCAGGGATATCTTCTGGACTTCAAAGCTTCTCCTCCAAAAGGGAGATTTCATCTTTCAAGGTTGTCAGCAAACCAGATAAAGAAAGAGGCGTTTCTACGCTGTGTACAAGACCTTTTACTAATGGGAGTGATCCACCCAGTTCCGCGGTCGGAACACGGACAAGGGTTTTACTCAAATCTGTTTGTGGTTCCCAAAAAAGAGGGAACCTTCAGACCAATCTTGGACTTAAAGATCCTAAACAAATTCCTAAGAGTTCCATCGTTCAAAATGGAAACTATTCGGACAATCTTACCTATGATCCAAAAGGGTCAGTACATGACCACAGTGGATTTAAAGGATGCCTACCTTCACATACCAATTCACAAGGATCATTACCGGTATCTAAGGTTTGCCTTCCTAAACAGGCATTACCAGTTTGTAGCTCTTCCCTTCGGGTTAGCTACAGCTCCAAGAATCTTTTCAAAGGTTCTGGGCTCTCTTCTGGTGGTACTAAGACCGCGAGGAATAGCGGTAGCTCCGTACCTAGACGACATTCTGATACAAGCGTCAAGTTTCCAAACTGCCAAGTCTCATACAGAGTTAGTTCTGGCATTTCTAAGGTCGCATGGGTGGAAGGTGAACGTAGAAAAGAGTTCTCTATTGCCACTCACAAGAGTTCCCTTCTTGGGGACTCTTATAGATTCTGTAGAAATGAAAATTTACCTGACAGAGGACAGGTTATCAAAACTTCTAAATGCTTGCCATGTCCTTCATTCCATTCAACACCCGTCAGTGGCTCAATGCATGGAGGTAATCGGCTTAATGGTAGCGGCAATGGACATAGTACCTTTTGCACGCCTGCATCTCAGACCGCTGCAATTGTGCATGCTAAGTCAGTGGAATGGGGATTACTCAGATTTGTCCCCTATGCTAAATCTGGATCAAGAGACCAGAGATTCTCTTCTATGGTGGCTTTCTCGGCCACATCTGTCCAGGGGGATGCCCTTCAGCAGGCCAGATTGGACGATTGTAACAACAGATGCCAGCCTGCTAGGTTGGGGCGCTGTCTGGAATTCCCTGAAGGCTCAGGGATCATGGACTCAGGAGGAGAGACTCCTTCCAATAAACATTCTGGAATTAAGAGCAGTTTTCAATGCCCTTCTGGCTTGGCCTCAGTTAGCAACTCTGAGGTTCATCAGGTTTCAGTCGGACAACATCACGACTGTGGCTTACATCAACCATCAGGGAGGGACAAGGAGTTCCCTAGCGATGATGGAAGTCTCAAAGATAATTCGCTGGGCAGAGTCTCACTCTTGCCACCTGTCAGCGATCCACATCCCAGGCGTGGAGAACTGGAAGGCGGATTTCCTAAGTCACCAGACTTTTCATCCGGGGGAGTGGGAACTTCATCCGGAGGTGTTTGCCCAACTGCTTCAGCATTGGGGCAAACCAGATCTGGATCTCATGGCGTCTCGCCAGAACGCCAAGCTTCCTTGTTACGGATCCAGGTCCAGGGACCCGGGAGCGGTACTGATAGATGCTCTGACAGCACCTTGGGTTTTCAACATGGCTTATGTGTTTCCACCCTTCCCGATGCTTCCTCGATTGATTGCCAGGATCAAACAGGAGAGAGCATCAATGATTCTAATAGCGCCTGCGTGGCCACGCAGGACCTGGTATGCAGATCTAGTGGACATGTCGTCCTGTCCACCTTGGTCTCTGCCTCTGAGACAGGACCTTCTGATTCAGGGTCCTTTCAAACATCCAAATCTAATTTCTCTGAGGCTGACTGCATGGAGATTGAACGCTTGATTCTATCAAAGCGGGGATTCTCGGAGTCAGTGATTGATACCTTAATACAGGCTAGGAAACCTGTTACCAGGAAAATTTACCATAAAATATGGCGTAAATACTTATATTGGTGCGAATCCAAGAGTTACTCATAGAGTAAGGTTAGGATTCCTAGGATATTGTCTTTTCTACAAGAAGGTTTAGAAAAGGGTTTATCTGCTAGTTCGTTAAAGGGACAGATCTCAGCTCTGTCTATCCTTTTACACAAACGTCTGTCAGAAGTTCCAGACGTTCAGGCTTTTTGTCAGGCTTTGGCTAGGATTAAGCCTGTGTTTAAGACTGTTGCTCCGCCGTTGAGCTTAAACTTAGTTCTTAACGTTCTGCAAGGTGTTCCGTTTGAACCCCTTCATTCCATTGATATCAAGCTGTTATCTTGGAAAGTTCTGTTTTTAATGGCTATTTCCTCGGCTCGAAGAGTCTCTGAGTTATCGGCCTTACATTGTGATTCTCCTTATCTGATTTTTCATTCAGACAAGGTAGTTCTGCGTACTAAACCTGGGTTCTTACCTAAGGTAGTCACTAACAGGAATATCAATCAAGAGATTGTTGTTCCATCATTGTGCCCTAACCCTTCTTCAAAGAAGGAACGACTTCTGCACAATCTGGACGTCGTCCGTGCCCTGAAATTTTATTTTCAGGCAACTAAGGATTTTCGTCAAACTTCTTCCCTGTTTGTCGTTTATTCTGGACAAAGGAGAGGTCAAAAAGCTTCGGCTACCTCTCTCTCTTTTTGGCTTCGTAGCATAATACGTTTAGCATATGAGACTGCTGGACAGCAGCCTCCTGAAAGGATTACAGCTCATTCTACTAGAGCTGTGGCTTCCACTTGGGCCTTTAAGAATGAGGCCTCTGTTGAACAGATTTGCAAGGCTGCAACTTGGTCTTCACTTCATACTTTTTCAAAATTTTACAAATTTGACACTTTTGCTTCTTCGGAGGCTGTTTTTGGGAGAAAGGTTCTACAGGCAGTGGTTCCTTCCGTGTAAAGATCCTGCCTTTCCCTCCCGTCATCCGTGTACTTTTAGCTTTGGTATTGGTATCCCATAAGTAATGGATGACCCGTGGACTGACTACACTTAACAGAAGAAAACATAATTTATGCTTACCTGATAAATTCCTTTATCCTGTAGTGTAGTCAGTCCACGGCCCGCCCTGTTGTTTACGGCAGGTCTAAAAAATTTTAACTTAAACTCCAGTCACCACTGCACCCTATAGTTTCTCCTTTCTCGTTTGGTTTCGGTCGAATGACTGGGTATGACGTAGAGGGGAGGAGCTATATAGCAGCTCTGCTTGGGTGATCCTCTTGCACTTCCTGTTAGGGAGGAGATATAATCCCATAAGTAATGGATGACCCGTGGACTGACTACACTACAGGAGAAAGGAATTTATCAGGTAAGCATAAATTATGTTATCATAGTTATGCAATATTCATATTTAATAAAGTGTTATACTGTGTATTCACTGTAAATATTTCACATTTCAATGTTTTTCACATAGGGGAATATGCTCTAGGTATCTTTAAATTGATATATATCTGTATATATCTGTACCTATATATAATCATATATATTTATAGGCATAGATATGTATTTTACCAAACAAATATCATATATATATATATATATATATACTGTATATATACTGTGTATATATATATATATATATATATATATATATATATATATATATATATATATATATAAATATGTATTTAAGAATAAATAGAACATACTCTGCTGTGTGAAGAACATTGGAATGTGGTCTATGGGGGAATACATGAATGCGGTGGCAATATTCCAAGTTTGGCTTTTTGTGCGTGTTGAATTAGCCCCTGTACAAAAACATTTTAATTTTAACTTCTAATTCGTGCTCTACCCGATGCACGTAAAAAGCTTAGCACGGGAGAGATAAATAGAGCTCCATTTATAATCTAGCCCTATATATGTTTTTTTTACGTTCATGTTCTTTTAATATAACTCATTAGGACACAGTCTTCTGTAACCAAAAAAAACTTTTAATACATCTCCAGAAGAACTAAATCCAAGCGTATAAATTAACTGTGTGTTTTGGCGTAGGCCAGCAGGATTTACGGGGCAGCAAATGTTAAGAGGACGTTCTGTGGCATGGAATCTTCCCACCCTTTTATTAATTTTATTACAAATCAATGATTTATTTTCATCTAGTAGCGGTGTTGCATGACCCCTCCACCCATCCCAGGCCTCTGCTTGTGAGAAATATATGAGGGCTTTATGATTTGAAATTGTTGGTGGTGGTCTGAGAGCAGCAAAAATCCCCCATGCCTAGCACAGCACAAAACTAAATACACCACTAGTATGAATTCCAAGTGCAGCTGTGTAAATCCTGTCTCAGCTGAGTTGGTCTATTGTATTAGTACAACTATTTCACCACAGTCCTCATTACGCCAACAGTGGGACTGGATTCCAAGCAATAGTTTGCAACTGATAATTTAGGATTGTGAAATGCTATTTAATGTTTCTCTTACAGATTTATCGCATAGGCCGCGGAATACATATGCAGGATGGTAAAATCGTGAAGAACAATGCAGCTACTCAGTATGATATCACAGACAAGTCTATTACTCCATTGGTGAGAAAACTAAAAACAAGCTTAGCCACAATTGTGTATATTTACCACTTGACGGTCCGGCATATTAAGCCATATTTCATTAGATACAGTTAAATGTTCATATAAACAGACTTGATAAAATCAACCAATGAAAGCAGGTTGCTTAAAAAAACTGACTCTAACGCGTTTCAGACTGAGCCATAATCACAGTGTCAACAGCAGCTGGGATTTAAATATCAAATGCTTAAAATATCATTGAATATCTTCAAAAAATTAGAAACCACACTTAATTAACCCCATGCTGGCCCTTTCAAAACAAAAGTACATGTAACCTTATGTTTATTTAATATTAATTAACGGAATCCTTTAATGTAATAATATCATTTGCAAAAATGCTAAAAATGTATGTTTAACAATCACATTACTAGTTCACAAGATATGACAATATTTCAGATTAGTTTCAATTATTTTGAAAGAGATTTATTTATTTACAAAAATTTGAAAAGATCCTATTGAGAATTTAACCCCTTGGGTAGACGGGTTTCAAGCTTAGAAATCTGGTAAATCTCTCTTTTGTAAAACTTTTCTCTGTGTCCTCTTCTGTAAGGTAATAATTTAAAGGGATAGGAAAGTGAAAATAAAACTTGCATGATTCAGATAGAGCAGGTCATTTTAAGACACTTTTAAATTAATTTCTATTTTTTAAATGTGCTTCGTTCTCTTGGTATCCCTTGTTGAAAAATTATACACACATATCCTACACTAGTGAGAGCCAGCTGCTGATTGGTGCATGCACACATTTGTCTCTTGTGATTGGCTAACTAGATGTGTTCAGCTAGCTGTCAGTATCCCAATGCTGTTCCTTCAGCAAAGGATAACAAGAGAATGAAGCAAATTTGCTATTAGTGGTACACTTGAAAGTTGTTTAAAATTGTATGTTCTATCCAAATCATGAAATCAAATTTTGGGGTTTCTTGTTCCTTTAATCATCTCAATCAGTGTCCATTTAAAACTAATAGTTGATTGTTAAATGCTTTAAATGGAAATTAGTACTTACATTACACATATTTATTTTTTGTTGTATTTACCCCTTAGTGACCAGACCGCTTTTCAATTTTCTTACCGTTAAGGACTAGGGCTGTTTTTACATTTATGCAGTGTTTGTGTTTAGCTGTAATTTTCCATTAACTTATTTACTGTACCCACACATATTATATACCGTTTTTCTCGCCATTAAATGGACTTTAAGATACCATTATTTTTATCATATCTTATAATTTACTAAATGGATATAATTTACTATTACATTTTTTTTTATAAAATATGTTGAAAAAATTGAAAACAAAACACTTTTTCTAACTTTGACCCCCAAAATCTGTTACACATCTACAACCACCAAAAAACACCCATGCTAAATAGTTTCTAAATATGTACAAGTAGAACTTTGCTATTTCCAAACAATTTTTTATTTCAAAATTTGCGAAAGTTACATTGTAACACTAATATCTGTCAGGAATCCCTGAATAACCCTTCACATGTATATATTTTTTAAAATAAGACAACCTAAGGTATTCAACTTGGGGTATTTTGACTCTTTTCATGCAACCATTTTACCACCAATCTATGCCAAGGTTTGAAAGAAAATGTGGTGATTTTTTTGACACACAGCAATTTATGAATACATGTACTGAGCACTTTAAGGGTTACTGCCAAAGAACACCACAATATGTGTTCAGCAACATCTCCTGAGTACAGTGATACCACCCATGTATAGGTGTGTCAGGTTCGCTGGGGGCTAAAAGGCCTTATTTTGTAGGGTGCGCATTTCAGTTTTACAATTTTCACATCTGGTCATCATGCACCCATGTCCTATTTGGGATATTTTTGAAGCCGGCCAATGTAATTTACCCCCATGAAACCATATATTTTTGAAAAGTAGACACCATAGGGTATTTTAAATGCTGGTATGTTAACACTTTCCATACACTAAGTATACCACCAGTTGGGGGATGCAATGCCAAACATATGACATGTGTTTGTGATTTTTTTCAAATTTGACATATCTTCTTTGCCTATCTACTTTTTGGGGGCCTTCTTACATACCCCAATTTATTTGCTTGCCATGAACGTGCATATATTTGAAAAGTTGGCATTCCAAAGTATTGTATATGGGGTGTTTTTATGCCTTTGATGCAATCGTTTTAGCAAAAACAAAATTGAGAATGTGTGTGGTGGTAATTTTTCATTTTTACACACACATTGCTTTTTGACAATGATTTAGGAGAGCCTGTTTTAAGTTATTGCAAGAAAACACTCCAGGTTGTTTCTTGCAAGGCCTCCTGAGTACACCCATGCCCCCATGCATAGGTTTGCCAGGATTTTGGGAAGGTTCAGTTAAAACTGTATGACTTGTAATTTGAGTTGAAAATGAGAGTATTTTTTCTGATAGGCCTATCTTTAGTTTGGGGCCTATTGCATACTCCAGTTTTATTTATTGCCATGAAAGTGTATATATTTGAAATGTTGACACCCTGAAGTATTGTATATGGAGTGCTTTGATGCCTTTGATGCAACCGTTTTAGCCAAATAAAATTGGAGAAAGTGTATGGTGGTAATTTTTCAATTTTCATTTTTACACACACATTGCTTTTTGACTATGATTTAGGAGAGCCAGTTGTAAGTTGTTGCAAGAAAACACTCCAGGTTGTTTTCTACAAGACCCCCTGAGTACACCTATACCCCCCATGCATAGGTTTTCCAGGATTTTGGGAAGGTTCTGTTACAATTTTATGACTTGTAATTTTAGTTATTAAAAGTGAGAGTATTTCTTCTGATAGGCCTATCTTTAGTTTGGGGCCTATCGCATACCCCAGTTTTATTTATTGCCATGAAAGTGTATTTTTTTAAATGTTGAAAATTGTGAAGAAGTGTATGGTGGTCATTTTTAATTTTTACACACACATTGCGTTTTGACTATGATCTAGGAGAGCCAGTTGTAAGTTATTGCAATAAACACTCCAGATTGTTTTCTGCAAGACCTCCTGAGTAAACCTATGTCCCCCATGCATAAGTTTGACAGGGGTTTTGGTAAAATACAGCACCAATTTTAGAACTTGCTCATAAAAATAGAGCCGTGAAATGTAAAAGTCTGGCACAGTAAAAGTGAAAGAAATGAACAAACTCAGGAACAGTAAACGTAACCAAAAAACAAAAACAAAACTGAACTACAAATGTAAAAAACTAAATAAAAACAGACCAGTGTGTGATGCCGGTTGAAGCCGTTCCCCAATGCAGAGTCCAGGCTGTCCAGGGCAATCAGGACAGTAAAAGGTTCTTTCTCTGCCCCCTCTTGAAACAAACAGAATCTGCATCTTTTTTGAGGATTCTGCTTTGCCGCAGTAGGTGGGATTTTAAAAATAAAGTGGGTAGCCATAACTCTGCTCTCTCATCACCGCCCGAGGAGCAGGTGCATCTTGGTACAAAATCCCCAAAATGATTTGGAGCTGAAAAGACAGCTGCTCCATAACCTGTCCGCCTGCTCTGAGGCCGCATACAGAAATCAACCCGATCGGGTTGATTGACACCCCTTGAAGATGGAGCCGCTCTGCGTCGGATGGATGAAGATGGAAGATGCCGTCTGGATGAAGACTTCTGCCCGTCTAGAGGACCACTTCGCCCGGCTTGGATGAAGACTTCTCCGGACTTTGTTGAGGACTTCGGCCCGGTTGGATGAAGACTTCTGCCGCTTCCTTGAGGATGGATGTCCGGTCTTCAGAACTGTAAGTCGATCTTCAGGGGATTAGTGTTAGGTTTTTTTAAGGGTGTATTGGGTGGGTTTTATTTTTAGGTTAGGGTTTGGGTCGCAAAAGAGCCTTTTAAGGGCAATGCCCATCCAAATGCCCTTTTCAGGGCAATGGGGAGCTTAGTTTTTTTAGATAGTATTTTATTTGGGGGGTTGGTTGTGTGGGTGGTGGGTTTTACTGTTGGGTGGGTTGTTTGTATTTTTTTTTACAGGTAAAAGAGCTGATTACTTTGGGGCAATGCCCCGCAAAAGGCCCTTTTAAGGGCTATTGATAGTTTAGTTTTTTTTATTGGGGGGGGGGGGCTTTTTTATTTTTATAGGGCTATTAGATTAGGTGTAATTAGTTTAAATATCTTGTAATTTGTTTATTTTTTTCTGTAATTTAGTGTTTGTTTGTTTTTGTACTTTAGCTAATTTAATTTATTTAATTGTTGTTAATTTAGTTAATTTATTTAATTATAGTGTAGTGTTAGGTGTTATTGCAACTTAGGTTAGTTTTTTTTTTACAGGTACTTTTGTATTTATTTTAGCTAGGTAGTTATTAAATAGTTAATAACTATTTAATAACTATTCTACCTAGTTAAAATAAATACAAATTTGCCTGTAAAATAAAACCTAAGATAGCTACAATGTAACTATTAGTTATATTGTAGCTTTCTTAGGGTTTATTTTACAGGTAAGTATTTAGTTTTAAATAGGAATAATTAAGGTAATAATATAAATTTTTATTTAGATTTATTGTAATTATATTTACGTTAGGGGGTGTAAGGGTTAGGGTTAGACTTAGGTTTAAGGATTAATACATTTAGTATAGTGGCGGCGACGTTGGGGGCAGCAGATTAGGGGTTAATAAATGTAGGTAGGTGGCGGCGATGTTAGGGACGGCAGATTAGGGGTTAATAATAATTAACTAGTGTTTGTGAGGCGGGAGTGTGGCGGTTTAGGGGTTAATATGTTTATTATAGTGGCGGCGACATTGGGGGCAGCAGATTAGGGTTTAATAAGTGTAGGTAGGTTGCTGCGACATTGGGGACGGCAGATTAAGGGTTAATAAATATAATGTAGGTGTCGGCGATGTTGGGGACAGCAGATTAGGGGTTAATAAGTATAATGTAGGTAGATGGGGTTAATAAATATAATGCAGGTGTCGGCGATGTCGGGGGCGGCAGATTAGGGGTTAATAAGTGTAAGATTAGGGGTATTTAGACTCGGGGTTCATGTTAGGGTGTTAGGTGTAAACATAACTTTAGTTTCCCCATAGAAATCAATGGGGCTGCGTTACTGAGTTTTACGCTGCTTTTTTGCAGGTATTAGACTTTTTCTCAGCCGACTCTCCCCGTTGATTCCTATGGGGAAATCGTGCACGAGCACGTACGACCAGCTGACCGCAGACTTAAGAAGCGCTGGTATTGGAGTGCGATATGGAGCACAATTTTGCTCTACGCTCACTTCTTGCCTTTTAACGCCGGGTTTGTAAAAACCCGTAATACCAGCACTGTAGGTAAGTGAGCGGTGAGAAAAAACTGCTCGTTAGCACTGCATAGCTCATAACGCAAAACTCGTAATCTAACCATAAGATAGCAAGAGATCAAATAAAATTTGATAATAGGAGTAAATTAGAAAGTTGCTTAAAATCGCATGCTCTATCTGAATCATGAAAGAAAAAAATTGGGTTTAGTGTCCCTTTAAGTTTAAAGTGAAAGTATCAGGAAGTGAAGATTTGTGTATAACTTATACCTTAGTATCTATTGCTTATTCACAATGCACACATAAAAAGTTGGTTTATTCAGCACAGGAAACGCCTTATTTAATGCACTGCAATTTATTTGAAATAAAGACTTTTACAGTATATAGAAGTGAGAACATGTTTGAGTACAATCGCCTAGATTTAGAGTTTTGTCGGTAAAGACCCGAGATGCTAACGAGCCTTTTTTTTTCCAGCGCACCCTTAAGACAACGCTGGTATTATGAGTTGTCTGAATGGCTGCGTTAGCCTCAGAAAAGGGAGCATTGAGCATAATTTAGCTCCACTTCAACCCTCAATACCAGTGTTGCTTACGGTAGCAGTAAGTTGGAAAAACGTGCTCATGCACGATATCCCCATAGGAAACAATGGGGCTGAGCTGGCTGAAAAAAATCCTAACACCTGCAAAAAAGCAGCGGTCAGCTCCTAACGCAGCCCCATTGTTTCCTATGGGGAAACACTTTCTAAGTCTACACCTAACACCCTAACATGAACTCCAAGTCTAAACACCCCTAACCTTACACTTATTGACCTCTAATCTGCCGCCCCCTCTATCGCTGACACCTGCATTTTATTATTAACCCCTAATCTGCCGCTCTGGACACCGCCGCAACCTACATTATCCCTATGAACCCCTAATCTGCTGCCCCTAACATCGCCGACACCTATAGTTATTAACCCCTAATCTGCCCCCCCAACGTTGCCGCCACCTACCTACACTTATTAACCCCTAATCTGCCGACCGGACATCGCCGCCACTATAATAAATGTATTAACCCCTAAACCGCCACACTCCCGCCTCGCAAACACTATAATAAATTTTATTAACCCCTAATCTGCCCTCCCTAACATCGCCGCCACCTACCTACAATTATTAACCCCTAATCTCCCGCCCCCAACGTCGCCGCTACTATAATAAAGTTATTAACCCCTAAACCTAAGTCTAACCCTAACCCTAACACCCCCCTAACTTAAATATAATTTAAATAAAACGAAATAAATTTACTATCATTAAATAAATTATTCCTATTTAAAACTAAATACTTACCTATAAAATAAACCCTAATATAGCTACAATATAACTAATAGTTACAATGTAGCTATTTTAGGATTTATATTTATTTTACAGGCAACTTTGTATTTATTTTAACTAGGTACAATAGCTATTAAATAGTTATTAACTATTTAATAGCTACCTAGTTAAAATAATTACAAAATTACCTGTAAAATAAATCCTAACCTAAGTTACAAATACACCTAACACTACACTATCAATAAATTAATTAAATAAATTACACCTAATCTAAGCCCCCTAATAAAATAAAAAATCCCCCCAAAATAATAAAATTCTCTACCCTATCCTAAATTACAAAGTAATCAGCTCTTTTACCAGCCCTTAAAAGGGCTTTTTGCGGGGCATTGCCCCAAAGTAATCAGCTCTTTTACTTGTAAATAAAAATACAATACCCCCACCAACATTACAACCCACCACCCACATACCCCTACTCTAAAACACACCCAACCCCCCCTTAAAAAAACCTAACACTAACCCCCTGAAGATCTCCCTACCTTGAGTCGTCTTCACTCAGCCAAGCCAAATTCTTCATCCAAGTGGGGCAGAAGAGGTCCTCCATCCGATTGAAGTCTTCATCCAAGCGGGGCAGAAGAGGTCTTGTATTCTATTGAAGTGTTCATCCAAGTGGCATCTTCTATTTTCATCCATCCGGAGTGGAGCGGCAGCATCCTAAAGACCTCCGACGCGGAACATCCATCCTGGCCGAAGACTTCCCGACGAATGACGGTTCCTTTAAATGACGTCATCCAAGATGGCATCCCTTGAATTCCGATTGGCTGATAGGATTCTATCAGCCAATCAGAATTAAGGTAGGAACATTCTGATTGGCTGATACAATCAGCCAATCGGATTGAAGTTCAATCCGATTGGCTGATCCAATCAGCCAATCGGATTGACCTCGCATTCTATTGGCTGATCGGAACAGTCCGGAAAAGTTCGGAAAGAAAGTTAATAACTATTTAATAGCTATTGTACCTAGTTAAAATAAATGCAAAGTTGCCTGTAAATCAAATATAAATCCTAAAATAGCTACAATGTAACTATTAGTTATATTGTAGCTATATTAGGGTTTATTTTATAGGTAAGTATTTAGTTTTAAATAGGAATAATTTTATTTAATGATAGTAAAAAAAAATTTTTTATTTAAATTATATTTAAGTTAGGGGGTGTTAGGGTTAGACTTAGGTTTAGGGGTTAATAACTTTATTATAGTAGCGGCGACATTGGGGGCGGGAGATTAGGGGTTAATAATTGTAGGTAGGTGGCGGCGATGTTAGGGAGGGCAGATTAGGGGTTAATAAAATTTATTATAGTGTTTGCGAGGCGGGATTGCGGCGGTTTAGGGGTTAATACATTTATTATAGTGGCGGCGATGTCCAGTCGGCAGATTAGGGGTTAATAAGTGTAGGTAGGTGGCGGCGATGTTGGTTGGGGCAGATTAGGGGTTAATAAATATAATGTAGGTGTCGGCGATGTTAGGGACAGCAGATTAGGGGTTCATAGCTATAATGTAGGTTGCGGCGGTGTCCGGAGCGGCAGATTAGGGGTTAACATTTTTTATTATAGGGTTTGCTATGTGGGGAGGCCTTGGTTTAGGGGTTCATAGGTAGTTTATGGGTGTTAGTGTACTTTATAGCACTGTAGTTAAGAGCTTTATGTTCCGGCGTTAGCCCATAAAACTCTTAACTACTGACTTTTTTTTGCGGTTGGAGTCTTGTCGGTAGAGGGTCTACCGCTCACTTCTTCCAAGACTCGTAATACCAGCGTTAGGCAAATCCCATAGAAAAGATAGGATACGCAATTGACGTAAGGGGATTTGCAGTAGCCTTGAGTCGCGGAAAGAAAGTGAGCGGTAGACCCTTTCCTGACTTACTCTAAATACCAGCGGGCATTAAAAAGCAGCGTTAGGACCCCTTAACGCTGCTTTTTAACCCTCACGCAGAACTCTAAATCTAGGCGATAGTTTCTAATTCCCATTTCCACTTAGTTAATCTCTTTAGTTTTCAATCTATTTTTTTCTGCCCCTTATTTCCTGTATAGGGAGGATTTCCACATTATGGTGAAGTGAAAAACGATTTTGTGATGCTTAAGGGCTGTGTCATAGGGTCAAAGAAGAGAGTTCTCACTCTAAGGAAGGTGAGTGTTTCAATTCTATGCTACTGTATTGTGTACAGACCCATTTGTTTGTTTGTTGTTTATTTATTTTATTATACTAAACAATTTAGCCTTCATAGATATATTATAAGAATGTAAAGCTCTATGAGGCATAACTAAGCCAATAAGGCAGATGACTAGGGAGGCAAATGTAAAGGATCAACACAAAAGCAAGAATTGTGTTTTGTGATCTTGTGCCTAAAAATAATTCCTACTCTCCAGTCCTCCTATGGATGTAATTTACCAACAAGAACTAAAGGGACAGTCAACACAAAAATTGTTATTGTTTAAAAAGATAGACAATGCCTTTACTACCCATCCCCCAGCTTTGCACAACCAACATGGTTATATTAATATACTTTATAACCTTTATTAAACCTCTACATTTCTGTCTGTTTCTAAGTCACTAAAGACAGCCTCTTATCACATTCTTTTTTTTATTAGCTTTTCACAACAGCGGAGTGCTAGTTCCTGTGAGCCATATAGATAGCATTGTGCTCACTCCCGTGGGTTCTAACAACACAGCACTAATTAGCTTGAATGCAAGTCAATAGATAATAAATAAAAAGTCATGTGATCAGGGGGCTGTCAGAAGATGCTTAGACACAAGGTAATCACAGAGGTAAAAAGTGTATTAATATTACCATGTTTTTGGTGCAAAACTGAGGAATGAGTAATAAAGGGATTATCTATCTTTTTAAACAATAACATTTTTTGAGTTGACTGTTCCTTTAAGCATTAGGCTTTAATGAGTTAACTAACTAAACATTGTGATTGGTTGATTATATCAATTTTTTTTGTTGTTGTAATTTTGATAGTTTTATGACTAGGTGAACAGTGTGAACGCATATAAACCTCAGAGTGCAGTTGTTTCCATTTTTTCACCTTAGATTGTAAGCTCAGTGGGCTAGACAGCCTTCTTATCAACATAAGAGGTTCTTGTGTGAGATGGGAAAGGACACCACTATAGAAATTAGTATAAGACCTATATATAACCATGAAAAAACCCCATTAGTAATACAATTCACTACAGAATAATTATTTAGGTTGTTTTATTTGATACTATGAAGGTTTTGACACTCTGATAATGAATACTTCTTTTCGTTTAGTCTCTTTTGGTTCACACCAGTCGCCGGGCTCTAGAACCCATTGAGCTCAAGTTTATTGACACCACTTCCAAATTTGGTCATGGATGCTTCCAAACAGATCAAGAGAAGAGAGCGTTCATGGTGAGTCTTAAGTCAAACACCCAAGAACTCTGATAATGTTTTATTTGATGTTTAAACACGATACACTTCCTATGTGCTTGCATGCTGTTTTAATTTACTTGTGCTGAATTCTTGAAGTAACGAACGTGCAGTAGATACTACAAAAGCTCCCAAACGTTTTGCATTTTGTGGTACAGTCTCTGTTTGCACATTCTGTCTTACCGTCCCTCTTACTGCTTTCCCTACCGTTTATACACCCAATCAAAACCCACAAACTCAATTACCAAAGCATACTCTTGATGCCCAACCTTGGTCACTTACTGTCCAGATTTAGCAAAACTCCACCTACAAACTGCTTAGACTTTGCCCTAGACTCATGGTCCTAGAGTAGAGCGGACTTCTGGTAGGTCAAACTAATTGGCCAAAACCTCAAAGTGCCCTTTGGAAGAAAAGAAAATGCAGATAGAGGGAACCCTGAAACTGTCCCTGTACCACTGTACATTTTAGGAAATATATTATTATTTGGGTGTTTAATAACCATAAATTTATATGCGTCCCTTAAAGCTTCTAAAGTATTGATCTGCGACCCCCATGTGTAAGGAATTTGGCCATAAAAATCACCCAAGTTACCCTATAATGTTGCATTCAGGTAATTCTGATCAATTGGCATGGGGTAGCTCCCCTGAGACAGATCAAAGCTACTCTTTCTATATGGTAGGAACCTGAACATTCTGCATCCTGGTGTTCGAAGAAAGACCCAGAGCAATTCTGAAGTAGACAAGAGTATCTCTAGTTCAATTTACACTATTGCCTTTTAAGCATTTTGTTTATTATCCATTTTTGTTCTTTTTTGCCATTTTAGGGACCTCAGAAGAAACACCTGGTTAAAGATAAACAAGAGAAAGTTGAAGATGCATAGATGATGGTGCCTATGATTTAACTTTATGCATAGCAATGAAAATTGTTCCTAATAAAACATCCTCAAATTATCATCTCTCATCTTATTTTTATGAAGGATCCGTATATACCCACAGCATTTCTTAATGTTTTGGGAGGACCCAGGGATTTGGGGTCTGGGTCTTTTTGATATTTCCAATGTTAATATCAAAACATTCTCACTCACTTGATCTTGAATTATTTGTTTCTGCTAAGTCCAGCTCATTGAAACCCTTTGCAGTCAAGTAGCTAAAAACATGTAAAATTATATTTATGCCATATTGATATTTAATAAAGTGTTTAACTCTGTATGTACTGTAAATATTTCACATTCCAATGTTCTTCACATAGGGGGATATGTTTTAAGTATTTTTAAATAGATATTCCTATATATATATATATATATATGTATATATCTATTATTGTACATAATCATGTATATATATATATATATATATAGGTATCCTATATAATAAAAGGCCAGGTATGTTTGTCAGATGCAGTCATGCACAGTAGAGACTGCACAAGGACAAACATACCTGGCCTTGAGCAGCAGAGGAGTGCGCACGTGGAAGCTGTCTGGTGGGGGCGTGGCAGGGCGTGCCGTGATGGGGGTGTGACCGAGTGTGCCGTGATAGGGAAGTGGCCAGGCGTGCTGTGATGGGGCGTTGGCAGCAGGCATGGCGAGGGGGCGTGGCTGGACGGGAGCACGCGTGAAAGGGCGTGGCCGACGGGAGCAGTCATGGTGGCAGCGGCATGGTCAAGTGAGAGAGAAAAACAGAGGGGAGAGTAAAACAGAGGAGAGAGAAGAGGGGGAGAGAGAGAGACCAAAAGAGAGTGGGGAGAGACCAAAATAGAGGAGGGAAAGAACAAAAGAGAGGAAGAAAAGAGAGAAAGCGAGCAAAAGAGAGGGGGGAAGAGAGGGGAGAGAGAGCAAAAGAGGGGAGAGAGAGCAAAAGAGAGGAGGGGGAGCAAAAGAGAGGGAGAGAGAAAGAGCAAAAGAGAGGGGGGAGAGAGAGAGCAAAAGAGGGGGGGAGGGAGAGAGAGAGAGAGAGCAAAAGAGGGAGGAGAGAGAGCAAAAGAGGGGAGAGAGAGAGAGCAAAAGAGGGGAGAGAGAGAGAGCAAAAGAGGGGAGAGAGAGAGAGCAAAAGAGGGGGGAGAGAGAGAGCAAAAGAGGGGGGGGAGGGAGAGAGAGAGAGCAAAAGAGGGAGGAGAGAGAGCAAAAGAGGGGAGAGAGAGAGCAAAAGAGGGGGGAGAGAAAGAGCAAAAGAGGGGAGACAGAGCAAAAGAGGGGAGAGAGAGCACAAAAGAGGGTGAGAGAGAGCACAAAAGAGGGGGAGAGAGAGCACAAAAGAGGGGGAGAGAGAGAGTGCAAAAAAGGGAGAGAGAGAGCGCAAAAAAGGGGGAGAGAGCTCAAAAGAGGGGGGAGAGAGAGAGTGCAAAAGAGGGGGAGAGAGAGAGCTCAAAAGAGAGGGGGGGAGAGAGCTCAAAAGAGGGGAGGAGAGAGCGCAAAAGAGAAGGGGGAGAGAGAGCGCAAAAGAGGGAGAGAGAGAGCGCAAAAGCGAGGGGGGAGAGAGCGCAAAAGAGAGGGGGGAGAGAGCGCAAAAGAGAAGGGGGAGAGAGCGCAAAAGAGAAGGGGGAGAGAGCGCAAAAGAGAAGGGGGAGAGAGCATGCAAAAGAGGGGGGAGAGAGCGCAAAAGAGAGGGGGAGAGAGAACAAAAGAGAGGGAAAGAGAGAGAGCAAAAGAGAGGGGGAGAGAGAGAGCAAAAGAGAGGAGGAGAGAGAGAGAGCAAAAGAGAGGAGAGAAAGAAAAAAAGAGAGGGGGGAGAGAGAGAACAAAAGAGGGGGAGAGAGAGCAAAAGAGGGGGGAGAGAGAGCAAAAGAGGGGGGAGAGAGAGAGAGCAAAAGAGGAGGGAGAGAGAGCAAAAGAGGGGAGAGAGAGAGCAAAAGAGGGGGGAGAGAGAGCAAAAGAGGGGGGGAGAGAGAGCAAAAGAGGGGGGGAGAGAGAGAGAGAGCAAAAGAGGGGGGAGAAAGCAAAAGAGGGGGGGGAGAGAGAGAGTGCAAAAGAGAGGGGGGAGAGAGAGGGAGCAAGGGTTGGAACTGCAGTATTTAAAAAAATTGGCCCATGTACACGTGCTTTGGACTAGTAGATATATATTTTACAAAAATACCATCAGATACAATCTTTTTTTCATTATTCAGACAGAGCATGTAATTTTTTTATTTACTTCTGGTATCAAAATGTCTTCGTTCTTTTGGTCTCCTTTGTTGAAAAGCAGGAAGGTAAGCTCAGGTGCATGCACATGCCCGCAGCAGTTTTGCAAGAATGTTATACATTTGAAAGAGCCCTAGATGGCAGCATGCTCCAGACTTGTGCACTCTACCTGCCTAAGTATCTCTTTGAAAAAGAATACCATGAGAACAAAGAAAATTTGATAACAGAAGTAAATTGGAAACTATTTTTAGAATTTGTATGCTCTGTCAGAATCACACAAAAAAAGTTGTTTTAAGTGTTACATTTCACAAAATATAATAAAGTTTTCCCAGTCATCTAATATTTAACACATTTGACCACACATGTTTATTTTGAAAGCTGTATCAAGCATTGTGCAATCACACACACACATATATTTTTATTATTGTCCAAAATTGAAATGTTGTTTTATGCAACCTGTAACCTTTTGGCACAGAGAGTTTCTTAGGCAATAAAACACAAAAAAGCGTTTTGTATCAAATCAAGAATACAACAGAAATTTGATAAACTATATTTTGCCACTTTATTCTACAATAAGTTTTTATGTTGGATACAGCCTAAACACGAGTTGAATATACATTTAGCAATGATGCATGTCTTCATTGGGTTATGGATGACCAAGTATGAGATTTGTTCAAGAACTATATATACATCTATCTTAGGCGTCTCCAAACCAACTCAAGCTTATCAGAATAAATTAAAACTGGTGTCAAAGTACATTACTTTAAAATGTCACCCAAGGCTTTAAAGGGACACTGAACCCAATTTTTTTATTTTGTGATTCAGATAGAGCATGCAATTTTAAGCATCTTTCTAATTGACTCCTATTATCAAATTGTCTTCATTCTCTTGGTATCTTTATTTGAAATGCAAGAATGTAAGTTTAGATGCCGGCCCATTTTTGGTGAACAAACTGTGTTGTTCTTGCTGATTGGTGGATAAATTCACCCATCAATAAACAAGTGCTTTCCATGGTTCTGAATCCCAAAAATAGCTTAGATGCCTTCTTTTTCAAATAAAGAAAGCAAGAGAACGAAGAAAAATTGATAATAGGTGTAAATTAGAAAGTTGCTTAAAATTGAAAGCTCTATCTGAATCATGAAAGAAAAAAATTGGGTTCAGTGTCCCTTTAATTTGACTCAAACTAGTCTTTTATCCTTTTTTGGTACAACACGTGATCCAACAGCTATCAGTAGAGTTGATGGGAGCTTTATGATACAATTTGAAAAACATAATCTTGATGGAACTCTTTAAATGCAATTATTTGATAAAGCTTAGTCACAATGGAATGGATCTCAACTATCTATTATTGCTCTAACTTCCTAATAGTCAGAAAATTAAAAAATAAAGAATAGAAACAGAGTTCTACATGATTTTATAGTACATTACAGCATCTTGTGCATCAATTATTCAATAGTGGACCAGCAACTGAAATACCAAGATGAAGTTCAACCATAAATTAATTAAACTGAAATACTGACATGGAAACACATTATTAAAGTCAATAGCAGCTCCTTAGAGGAATTGATGGCATCAGCAAGATTGCCTATGGCATATATTTTTGCTCCAAAACATTATATTTACATATGGTTATCATCGTTGGCTGTTCCACGTTGAAATGGCAAAAATCTTTAACAGATCATACACTCTTACAGCACTTTATTATCTCATGTATTCTCAAGTGGTTTATCTCAGTCCGTATCCCCATAGCTAATTAAATGGGCTTCAGGTGCAGTCTTTCGTTCCTTTATAGTCACAGTTCTCCAATGAAAGGTGCTGGAAGCAAATCTTCTAAATCTCCATTCGATTGGTTCATAGAACTGGTTGCTTATGTGCTTGTCATGCCTGGGGGTTCTCCACACTGGATTTCATGATTGGAAAATAAAGGTCATCCATGTTTGGCATCACCAAAACTTTCTAAAAAGAGAGACACATTTAAATACTAAAACTCATTTTCTAATTAAGATCACATTGTAAATCTATGAGTATATCTAAAACATCTAATCATGGTTTAAAGAAACATATAGATAGATAGATAGATAGATAGATAGATAGATAGATAGATAGATAGATAGACAGACACACAGCTAGACAGACAGACAGACAGATAGATAGATAGATAGATAGATAGACATGCAGATAGACAGACAGACGGACAGATAGAAGATAGATAGATAGATAGATAGATAGATACAGAGATAATAGATGATAGATATATAGATGATAGATAGATAGGTAGATGATAAATAGATAGATAGATAGATAGGTAGATGATAGATATATAGACAGACAGACAGATAGAAGATAGATAGATAGATAGATAGATACAGAGATATAGATGATAGATAGATAGATATATAGATGATAGATAGATAGATGATAGATAGATAGATAATAGATAGATAGATAGATAGAGAGATAATAGATGATAGATAGATATATAGATGATAGATAGATAGGTAGATGATAGATAGATAGATAGATAGATAGATAGATAGATAGATAGATAGATAGATAGGTAGATGATAAATAGATAGATAGATAGATAGATAGGTAGATGATAGATAGATAAATAGATAGATAGATAGATAGATAGATAGGTAGATGATAGATAGATAGATAGATGACAGATAGATTGAAAATGTAAAAACTGACAATAATACACAGTGCACAATAAACCTGTTACATAAAACCGAAATGTTTGAAAAGAAGAACTCCTCTATATGGAATGTCCATAAACGAATCAATGGATCTTCTTATTCTTATAAACTCCATAGCGCCGCTGTAAATTCACTCTCTTATAGCAGACTGAAATACTCACATGTAGTAAGATGAACAACTCAGGTAAAAAGCAATTTCCACTTTATTGTCACAATGTTTAAAACAAATGTTCACATACTCGATACCATTTAGCGTTTAGCATACAAATCGTCCTTTTAACGATACAATGTAGCAGCTTGGGGGCGTATTTATCAAGATCCGTATGGAGTTTGAGGCCCCTTGTTTCCGGCGAGCATTCAGAAGTTATGAAGAAGTTATAAAGCAGCGATCTAAAGACTGCTGCTCCATAACTTGTCGCCTGCTCTGAGGCGGCGGACAGAAATCAACCCGATCGAATACGATCGGGTAGATTGACACCCCTACTAGCAGCCGATTATCTGCGAATTTGCAGAGGGTGGCATTGCACCAGCAGTTCACAAGTATGCTGTCGGCATTTATTGATGTGTAGCCCCTTGGTGTTTAGAAGTGTCAGTTTGCAAAAAAAGAGTCCGCCCCTCCTCGTGACATAATGGCGTGTAACTTTAACCTGAGTTGTTCATCTTTCTTTAATATTTTAATTGTATAACTAACTTTCTATCGTGTTATATTGAACTTGTTCTTTAGTGTTATAAAATCTCACTTTTTATTGACCACGTCCCACAGAATACAATGAAAGCTGTATTTTTAAACTCATTTAAATTAAGATTTTACTATTAAAGGGATATGAAACCCAATTTTTTTCATGATTTTTTCATGATTTACATACAATTTTAAACAACTTTCCAGTTAACTTAGATTATCTAATTTGCTTCATTCTCTTGGTATCTTTTGTTTAAAGGCATTCCTAGGTAAGCTCTGGAGAAGCAATTCCCTACTGGGAGCTAGCTGGTGACTGGTGGCTGCATATATATGCCACTTGTCATTGGTTCACTACCTATATTCAGCTAGGTTCCAGTAGTGCATTGCTTTTCATTCAACAAAGGATACAAAGAGAATGAAGCAAATTTGATAATAAAAGTAAATCGGAAAGATTTTTAAAATTGTATCTTCTATGTGAACCATGAAAAATAAATTTTTGTTTCATGTCCCTTTAACTCATCCACTTTATTATTATCCAACTTCACTGGCCAAACCAACATCTGAAGTTGGTTAGTAAGTCACAGAATTACACAGAGATTGTACCTGAGAGACATCACAGGGACTTTATCCGACTGTATCTAACTAGCTCACTACAGTCATTTGCTGATAAATACCTGAAACTCATCCTGTAGTTTCTTCTCTATCCATTCCGTCACATGGATGAATGTCACCTCTCGTTCACCAAGCTTCGGCCGCACCTTCATCTCCAGTCGTGGGGGCGTTCGAAAGCTATACCTGTAAATGACCAATGTATTACGTTACAGCCTTTATTTATATTCTTGCACAAATAAAAATATTTATATAGAGGAGAGAAGGTTGATTCTATGCATAGAGTCACGGTGGGGGGACTCATCGAGGCATATTTAAGATATGTCTTGCGAAACATCACATGAGCCATGAGCTGCAGGGGAGAGGTATCCGAGGGTTACATAGTTATGTAGCTGGTTTAAAAGAGGCTGCATCTGAACTAAGGTGTCATTTGGGTATGTAGCTTTTATAATATGGATCAACAGGCTTCAGAGTACAAGCATCTGATAGGAGATTTCAGATGGGTATATAACTGGCACAATGGGGCTTGACCTGGGCAATTAATAAATAAATAAACCTCTATATCAATTAGTATTTACAGCATTATTATTAATTACCACAGTGTACTATGTATGGGAGAGATAAAGCTGGTGAGGTAGCTCAGTTGTTAAATGCCCTGACTACAAAAAATCCTGTTTAAAAGATCCTAGGTCACAGATTCAAATCCTGGCAGGGCCAACTCAGCCCTTCATCCTTCCGAGGTCGATAAAATGAGTACCATTAAATTGGGTAATAATAACAACTATTACTATTCAGCTGCTGATTTGGTTAATTCCGAGAGCGGGCGCTGAAAAAGCGCTTTGAGTCCCACTGGGAGAAAGGCGCTATATAAATACTAGTTATTATTATAAAACCATTTATTGTACCTGGGCCCAGAATCCATATGCTCCTCCTTTTGAACAATATCAGTTTAAATTGATATACAAAGCCCACTACTATGATATCTTTGTTTTTTTTTAGGCCCCACCTCTCATGCATATTTCATACCATATACTGTCTGTCGGTGGAGGAGGGATGTTAACAACTAAAGTGCCTTCCAGTTCCTGGACCTCAACGGTCAGCAAAAGAGGGGTGTTTGATACCTCTTCAATCTTCCTTTTGATGTATTCGTTCTCTGTTGCCTTCTGGAAGTATCGAGACTTAGCAATTTTGTCCACAAACCTCAGGATTCTGCGGCCGGTGCTGCTCCCGCCTGTAAAGCTGAAGACAAAGAGAACAATTTGGGGCCCTATGCATGATAGCTGTTGACAAAAAGATATTGATGCAAGATGGTGAGAGGATAATCTCAACACTTTATATGTCATAGTGGAGGTTAAAGGTATAGGAAACACACATTTTGGGGCCTATCTATCAAGCTGTCAACCGCAAATACGCCGGAATTCCGCAGCGTAATTGTTGCGAGCTTGATCCGACCTAGTTATCAAAGCAACAGACTGGCAAATGTTGAAATTTGTGACGTAACATACGATCCGCCGGTCTCAATGTGACGCAGATCGATGCTTACGTCATTACAGATGTTCCGAATACACATTCGGCTCTATTTGAAACTTTTTCACAGTTATCAAACTTTTAACAGGTGTGCTCGCGGCTATTCCTGCCCAGCGTACCTGGTTTTCAATCCGCCACCCTGGAGGCCACGGATACCATAGAAATTAATGGGAGTCTAAAAGCACCGAAAGCTTATGTTCGATGCTGCCAGATATCCCATTGATTTCTATGGTTGAAAACAAGTTACGTTTACACTCTAACATAAACCCTAAGTCTAAACACCCATAATCTGCTGCCCGACATTGCCGCAACCTAAATAAAGTTATTAACCCCTATTCTGCCTCTCCCCGACCCGCCGCAACCTAAATAAACTTATTAACCCCTAAACCTCTGGCATCCCACATCACTACCACTAACTAAACCTATTAACCCCTAAACCTTCAGCCCCCCACATCGCCATAAACTAAATTAAGCTAGTAACCCCTAAACCTAACAACCCGCTAACTTTAAATTAAAATTACAACATCCCTATCTTCAAATAAATTTAAACTTACCTGTAGAACTAAAATAAACTATATTAAACTATTAATTAACCTACCCTAACTATTATCCTACATTTAAATTAAACTAACAATTAAATAAAATAAATTACATATTAAAAAACCTAACCCTACTCAAATTAATTAAATATACAATTAAACATTATTAAAAGTACTAAATTACAGAAAAAAAAGAAACACTAAATTACGAAAAACAGAACACATTATCAAAAATAAAAAAGAATTACACCTAATCTAGTAGCCCTATCAAAATAAAAAAGCCCCCCCAAAATAAAAAAACCCATAGCCTACAATAAACTACCAATGGCCTTTTGTGGGGCATTGCCCCAAAAATATCAGCTCTTTTACCTGTAAAAAAAAAATACAAACACCACCCAACAGTAAAAACCACCACCCAACCACTCCCCCCAAATAAAAAACCTATCTAAAATAACCTAAGCTCCCCATTGCCCTGAAAAGGGCATTTGTATGGGCATTGCCCTTAAAAGGGCATTTATCTCTTTTACATGCCCAGACCCTAATCTAAAAATAAAACCCACCCAAAATACCCTTAAATAAACCTAACACTAACCCCCGATGATCCACTTACAGTTATTGGAACAGCCAATAGGATGAGAGCTGCTCAGATCCTATTGACTGATTGGAACAGCCAATAGGATTTTAGCAGCTCTACTCCTATTGGCTCTTTGAAATCTTTAAGCCAATAGGAATGCAAGGGATGCCATCTTGAATAGCGTTACTTGCATTGACGATCCATATTACGGCGGTGACCGTATGAAGAGGATGCTCCGCGCCGGATGTCTTTGGAATTAATCCGCTCCACGCCGGATGTATGAAGATAGAAAATGCTGTCTGGATGAAGACTTCTTGCTGCCTGGATGAGGACTTCGCCAGCTGGATGAAGATCGAAGAGGCCGCCTGGATGAAGACTTCTTGCTGGCTTGATGGATCCTTCAAGCGGGACTTCAATAACTGTAAGTGGATCGTCGGGGTTAGTGTTAGGTTTATTTAAGGTTTTTTTGGGTGGGTTTTATTTTTAGATTAGGGTCTGGGCATGTAAAAGAGCTAAATGTCCTTTTAAGGGCAATGCCCATACAAATGCCCTTTTCAAGGCAATGGGGAGCTTAGGTTATTTTAGATTTTTTTACATATATGTTTCTTGTGCCTCTTCTTTGAATGTTACACCAGATAACCTTACTAGTTATAACTGCATAATTTTGTTCCCTTTTAATTGTACATGGAACATTTGTTTTGCCCCTCTCTCATGTTCTTTCCTTTCAGTCTGGGCACTCAATATTTAAACACTAGACAGAGTGAGCGCATTCATGTGTTTTTAACAAATAATTAAGTTTGAGCCAATAAGCTTTTTTGCTTTGTTCTTAAATAGCAGAGTGGAACACAGCACCACAGGCTATGATTATGGCTTGTATGCCAAAACGTGTAAGCCAGGTGCTGCACTCACTCTGTATGCTGCCAAAACCTTCATTTGTTTTTAAGAAGTGAAATAAAGTTTCTATTTTTTTTTTTTTTTTTTTTTTTTTAACATTCTTTTTTATTGAGGACATAAGAAGATGTACAAAGAGGTTCACATTTTTACATCCAAGACAGTTATAACACGAACAAATGAAGATTTGTATACATAAATATCGGTTAGATATAAAGTAAAAAACGCCATACATCATTATCTCATGTCCCTCTTTTTTTTTTTTTTGAGTTTCACTTACTATCCATTTCTTATGGAAAATTAACAAGTTGTAAGTTTTCTTTTTAAACTCAAACTTAACCTAACTATAACTTGAACTTAAACTAATCAGCCATGCGGTGTCCCAACTATTATCATAGAATGAGTCAGTCTTATTCTAACTGTGAAGGTAAGAGAGAGAGAAAAAGAGAAAAAAAAAAAAAAAAAACCCAGAAAAGAAAAGGGGGGATCCAAGAGGATCCAAAGTGGGGGGGTAAACAAATAGTAGCAAGGGCGGGTAGGCGGTGTTAGCTCATTAGATATTAATACTCTCTCTCCCCTCTCCCCCACCCCCCCGCGTCTGGTATAAGAATGTCCACTCTCCCCTCAGAGAGGCTGTCAGCATATATTCAGTGTGTGCAAAAGGAGACAATAACTGTTTTTGTGCTTCTAAGGTTAGAGTATCGATATACTTCCGCCATTTAGTAATAAAGTGTTTAAGTCTTCTGTCGGTGTCCATTTTGGTGTCTAGCTGTTCGATAAGCAATTGTTTGTGCAAGTTGTGTTTAAATGCATTAAAGGTAGGAGCAGAGCTCTCCGTCCAAACCCCAAGTATCACCTTTCTGGCAATTAGAATCATAGTAGTGAGTATTGGGATGTGTCTAGGGTCCTGTTCCCCCCATTCCAGGAAGCAGATTTGCTCTGTTTCTATCTTGACCCTGATTTTAATGACATTTGTGATCCAGAAAGCTATCCTACCCCAAAATTGCCTAACTCGTGGGCAGGTAGAGAAGAAATTAAGAAAATCTGGATCACGTAGCTTGCACCTATTACATTCGTTCACCACTCCCTGCTTCCATTTGGCTAGTCTTCGTGGGATAATATAATCCTTATGCAACATCCGTATCTGAGATTCTCTCAGAGTCATAGACAGCGTTGCTCTTTTAACATTCTCTATGCTCCTTTGAATTAGTTCTGGTAGATCTTCCCTCTCTAGGTGTCCCCTCCATTTATTTTCTAACATGTCTAGGTGTTTAGATTCCGTGTGGTTTAGCAGTGTTCTGTATATTCCTGAAATAGAAAAGCTTCCTAGCTTATAAGCTGATATCGAGATGTGAAATGCGTGCGGCTCCCAAAATTGTGAGTCTTCCCTAATTAGCTGGTCAATGTAATGCCTCATCTGAAGATAGGCATAAAAGTGGGCTCTCGGTAGCCCGTATTGAGTTTGCAGATCCTCAAAGGACCTGACGCATCTCCTAGAAAGGTCTAGAGCATCCCCCACCGAACCCAATCCCCTAGTCTCCCAGACAGTAAACGGGGAGGTGTCAATCCCAGGGGGGAAACAGGTGTTGTTTCTCAGTGGGGTTAACCTGGGTGATGCATAACAACGGCCAATATAACCAAGAGCCAGTCGCCACGCCCTCAGCACGTCTTTATAAAGGAAGCTGTCCTTGGTTTCCGTGGGGATGCTATTAGGCTGAGCGTAGGGTAGGAATGAGGGATCCAGTCCCCCCAGAGCATGCTTCTCCAATTCCGGAGTATAGAAGTGTTCTGTTCTGAGTTGCCAGTCCAGCATGAGGCGGCCTAGTGTTGCCCAGTTGTACAGTTTCAGGTCGGGGAGACCCAGTCCACCACAAGAGGGGCGTGCATATAATTTTGTTAGTGCTATTCGAGGTTTACCCCCCTCCACAGAAACCCAGATAGGGCCCTTGTGTATAGCGCCATGTCTTTTCTAGTGATCAGAAACGGTAGCATCAAGAGGGGGTACAGGATCCGTGGTAAGATTACCATTTTTACTAAGTGGATTCGTCCTGTGAGGGAAATCGGCAGACTCCTCCATCCCTCCAAGGTTTGTGCCAAGTCACGACACACCCGCGTGATATTATCATGGTATAAGGTTTGCCTGTTGGTGGACAGTTGAATGCCCAGATAAGTAAGTGTGGCTTTGGCCTCCTGAAATGGGTAGGAGCATAGTTGTGTCTTGCGTTTCCGAAGCCACAGTATTTCTGATTTAGTTTGGTTTATTCTATAACCCGAGAAAGATCCGAAGGCTTCAATTGTCGCCAAGATTTTAGGGATGTGCTTTGCCGGATGTTCCACGAATAGGAGCATGTCATCCGCATAAAGTGCTAGATGCAGCCTCTCATTTCCTAACATCATGCCCGGGTAGACCTTACGCAGTTTTACAGCCAATGGCTCCAGAGCCAAGTTAAAAAGGAGGGGGGATAAGGGGCACCCCTGGCGAGTGCCCCTTTGTAGAGTAATGCGCGGTGAGAACAAACCGTTAGCCATAATGGAAATCCATGGGGCCGTGTATATGTTGCCAATATAGTGAAGGAATGGTCCCGAGAAGCCAAAACGTCTCAACACATCCATCAAATGGCCCCATTCCACCCTGTCGAAGGCCTTCTCCGCATCCAAGGATAGCAGGAAGGCCTCCGATTGATCTAATGCCTCCGGACGTCCTGGCCTGTTCTCGTAGTGTGCTATGGAGTGCAACACCCGTCGCACGTTAGTCACAGATGTTCTGCGGCACATGAATCCGGTTTGGTCCGGATGAATAATATCTGACAAGATTACTTTGAGCCTGTCGGCCAAGATCTTCATTAGTATCTTGTAGTCCGAGTTGAGCAGGGAGATGGGGCGATAGGACTCCGGTAAACCGGGGTCTTTCCCTGGCTTCGGGATTAATGACACATGTGCCATTGTGAACACCTGAGAAGGCGTCACCAAGTCCCTATAATATAAGTTGTATAATTTAGTTAAGGTAGGTGTGATCTGGGGTTTGAGCATTTTGAAGAACTCAGCAGGGAGGTCGTCGGGGCCCGCCGCCTTCCCATTAGACATAGAGGAGATAGATTTTAGAATTTCATCAGGAGAGATGGGTGAGTTAAGGGTCGCCACTTGTTCTTCCCTGAGTTGTGGGAGATCAAGATCCCTCCAGAAGGATGTTATGACCTCTTGAGAGGGCTGCTTCTGGCTAGTATATAGGGTGGTGTAGTAGTCCGCTAAGGCTTTCACTATGGATTCTGGGGTTTTATGCGTCTTGTTGCGGTAGGAGATAGCTGCAATAGGTTTACGAGCCGTCCGCCGGTTTACCAGCGAAGCCAACAGCCTACCAGATCTGTCTCCCTCTCTGTAATATTTGGCACTGGTTCTGAGGAGTTGCGTAACCGCTTGGTGACCCAGAAATACATCCAGTTCGCCTTTGGTTTCAAGATACTTGTCCCTTAGGGCTTGGCATGGGTTGCCACAGTATGCTTGGTAAGATTCCGTTAGGGCTTCCTGCAGTTTTTGCAGTTTGGCTTGTGCTTTCCTTCGCAAGGCAGCTACATAAGTAATAATGTCGCCTGAAAGAACCGCTTTTGCCGTATTCCAGAACAACTCTGGGTTGTCCTGGTGAGCTTGGTTATCTGTGTAGAAGTCGTTCCACGCATGTGTTAAATGCTTGGTAAAGGCCTCAGAGGCGTAAAGGAAACTCGGGAATCTAAGCGTATTCTTATTGGCAATCACAGCTCCGACCGAGATCCTAAGTTCAACTGGTGCATGGTCAGAGACCACCACATTGTGGATCTTGGTTTTGGTAACCCTCGGAATTATGCTAGAGGATATCATAAAGAGATCTATTTGCGATAGTGTTGGAGTGGCTCTGGAGATGCAAGTAAAGTCTTTACTTTCCGAATTTCTTAACCTCCACACATCAACAAGTTGTAGGGCATTAGAGATTCTAGAGAAAATCTTACGCTCAAAGATGCCATTGCCCCCTGGCTGGCATACCCCCGTCGCACGTTCCGGATCTCGCATTCTATCGCAGATGGGATTTGGTGCTAAATTGAAATCTCCCCCAAGTATGATCTCTAGGCCCAAGAAAGGAATGAGTGTTTGTATAAGTTGTGTCCAGAAGGCAGTAGACTTACAGTTTGGGGCATATATATTACATATTACCAACACCCTCTGGTGTACTCTAACTTTGACTACTAAAAATCTACCCTCCTTGTCCTTAAGTTTGTGTAAAATCTCAACGTTCCCTCTTTTCCCAAACAGAATTGCAATGCCTCTACTTGAATTAGTGTAGGAGATATGCTCTACCAAACCCACCCAGTCTCTCTTTAGTTTCTCGTGTTCTGTCTCAGAAAGATGAGTCTCTTGCAATAGTGCAATGTCGGCTCCCAAACGCCTCAAATGTGTCAGTATAGAACTTCTTTTGGCGGGAGAATTAATCCCCCCCACATTCCATGTTATAAACTTTACCGCCATCTAGGTAATTTCATATGGGCTCGGGTCCCGTCGGTCCTGTGTAGGAGAGAAGAAGAGAGAAGGAGGGACACTTGAAAGAAAAGGGGGAGAGGAGAGGAAGAGAGAGAGAGAGAGAGAGAGAGAAAAAAAAAAAAAAAAACCCTCTCTTTTTTCTATGCTTACATTTGTTTTGTACGCGTACAGTAGGGTCCTGACCATAATCACATTAATTACTCGCAATTCTGCAAGAAGACTTGATGGATTGTAGAGTGTTAGGAGGCGGAGTATTTGTTTTACATTTTTATTGTAGTGAACATTTAAACTAATGAACTCTGGATTCGCCACATCCAGATACAGAATCAGTGTTCCACTCCTAGGATTAGGTAATAGTATTTTGGCTATGTTATTTATAAGGGGTAATATATGCAGGCAAATCCTACATACAAAAATAGGTGCACAATAATTGATCAGTATTATTTGATAGAGCATAAGTCTCTGCCGCTCCTTTGGCTGATACAACAATCTCTTATCTAAATAATTAACTGCTCTAACTCCACTGTCCACTAGGAACAGCGCTTCACAGTGCATTGGTCGTGGCTCATTCCTATAGGGGCAGATAGGCATAACGCCCATTGTGCCCGCCACAGGCGATACCGAAGAGACAGAAAAAATAAATAAATAAGTAATAAAACAAACAATGCAAACTCTCAATCTAAACATGTCTAGGTAACATTCTAGCATGGGTAAGGTATTTACTTGCATCTCAGAGAGGAAATATGCTGAGTTACATAGTGCCCTGTAGTGGAGCCTGTGTCCCGCACCCGAGCCGTGATTAGCAAGAAAGCCAGTGGGCTTTGGCTCCGCAACACCTAGAAGACGGGCCAGGGCTCCACCCCCAGGGGTAAGCAGCAATATCTCAATTACCATATCCAGAAAAAACAGTATGTGCAAGTAATTTCTATAGATTAAGACATGTACATTATGTGTAAATGGTTCCCCATGACAATGAAGAGATTGACAACTGTATAAGAGGTCTACTATGCCAGAGGTGACCAATGCATAAGGGCAGAATATAGCATAACAAATAAAACTAAGTTTCAAACTTAACATATCTGCGAAACACAACAGTATAACAGTTATGACCATAGTCGACTCCATTCAGGGCCTGTTTTGTGGAAATGCTAAGGTGTTCCCACCCTCCTCCCTCATCCCGGGTCTGACCGAGATGATCTAGGCGAGTCCCCCCCGTCCCTATTTTCATTACAACGCAAGTATTCATTAGCCTCTTGCGGGGAGTTGAAAAATCTAGGGCCAGCAGGGGTAAGCAACTTCAGTCTAGCAGGGTACAGAAGGTACACTTTTTTTCCTTTCTTATTTAGGTCAGAACATATGGGCGAAAATTCTTTGCGCTTTCGCAGTAACTCAGCTGAGTAATCTTGGAAGATTAGTAGTTTGGAACCCTCGAATAAGACAGGGGTGGCCCTTCTATAGGCTCGTAGTATCTCTACCTTAAGCTGAAAATGCAGCAGCCTGATCATAACCTGTCTAGGTTGTGTAGTACCTCTGTCTGTTTGTCTCTCTGGACCCACCCTATGGGCCCTTTCTACACTGCCCTTAAAAACAGTTGGGGTCAATTTGAGGAGCCTAGGGAGGGTGTCTTCTATAAAGCAAATGAGGTCTTTGGGTTTTACATTTTCGGGGATCCCTAGAATGCGCAAATTATTGCGGCGTGACCTGTTTTCCAAGTCCTCTAGTCTCTGATGAAGGTTTATATTCTGTTTCAGTAGGGCATCTAGTTGGGTGTCATGTGTTACAGAAGTATCCTCCAGCCCTGATACCCTATCTTCCATTTCGGTAAACCTGACAGAAAATTGCTTCATTTCACCCGTTAAGTGATCTAGACCCTTTTGGAGGCTTTCTATCTTTGGGAGGAAAATGGAGGAGAGCTGCTGCACCACCACATGTGTGTCCATTGACATTGGACTCCTGTCTAGGGGAATGTGCCTCCTGCGGATGGTCAGCAGCTCCCCTGCTCTTAGCTACATGCTTATTTTTACCAGACATCTTACTCCCAGAGAGAAATCTATCCATGAACCAGCACAATATAGTTTTGTTTCTGCTCAGATAGAGAGTGTTAGCAACAAAGAATTATCACAATTGCATTAAAATGACATGCACAAATCTCCTTTCAACAATTAAAGAAATAATAAAATAAAAATAATAATAGAAAAAAAAAAACTATAAAAGAAAAAAAAAAAAAAAAGGGGGAGAAATGCAGTTTCCTAGTTCTATTAGAGGCAGCTCTTTAAATATTGTACTTTGCTTTGATAGAGAGTATTAGCCACTAAAGAGTCACAATAAAGACAGCCAACAGACATATGCACATCTTCTCTCAGCAGGCAAAGGCATGCAGTTCTCAGTTCTTTTGAGAGCAGGCTTTTGATCAGATATTATTTCCCCAGAGTCCCAGCAATGTTTTGGGTGTTTAGTGTCACAGGTTGGGAAACATAGATAGCATATTGTCAAGAGGAATACTGTAAATGTCTCTTTCTTTTCCCTTTCTTTTCCTTCCTCCTTCCCCTCCCTCTGTCACAAGTATGCAGGTAGGGCAGTAAACCCACTTATAAGCCAGGCGAGGTGACACAGTTAGGCCTCATTTGTGAATAGTGTCTACTCCTTAGGCTCTAAAAAGTCTGTGCCCGGGGTTGTGATCTTAGGGTGGTAAAAGTGCTTGTAACGTGTTATAGAGCCGCTTTTCTCCCACCTGCAAAGTATTAGGTATGTCCCAACCCCAGCTCCTAATAGAGAAGTGTCACTTCACTGTGTTCAGATAAGGGCCTGTGTGTAGGTGTGGATATGGAACATTACATTACCCTTTCCTCTTCAAACCGGAGGAGAGCCACTCCAGCACAGATCAAGATCCTTCCTATGTGGTAGTTTGCTGCACGGTCAGATGCTTGCATTAGCTCCCAGCGCAGGAATTGCCGTGTGCGACTCAGCGTGTTTGAACCAAGATGGCGCTCACAATTTTTCGCGCCACTGGAAGCGGTCCGTTGCGGGCAAGCAGGTCCGTTGATGTCCGACGTCGGGCTGCAGCGATCTGTCCTGTGCACTCCCTGTAGGGCTTCTGGGGGGGATCACCCGCTGACTCTTCAGCTCGCCCTCCACCTGCAGGATTCCAGACCGTCTCCGGTCAGTTTCAAGCTCGCCTTACAAGTGCAGCAGCACGCGGGGGAGAGGGGGTCTGCTCCTGTCTTTGCCGTGTCGGCGGAACTCTGACCTGGGTGGGAAGCTCTGCTAAGTGTCTTCGCTCCTCTGCCTCCGTCAGGAGTCTTTCCCAGGCACCAGTAGCAGGCTAGTTCTGAAGGCTGTAGTGCCGCTATTTACAAGTGCACCCTGTGTGCTAGCGGACTTGCGGTGAGGGCAAAAGTTGTTAGCCGATGCAAGAATTGCCGGGCACTGAATATACCAAGGCTTGGGCGCATCTGGGCTGTAAGGAGGGTGAAATGGGAGTACAGCCGTTGTCTTAATATTGGGTAATCCACTTATTTTAGGCTTTCAGCTCCGGAGCTCACTCTCCAGGCTGCTCACTCCTCAGCCCGCCCACCGGAAGTCAAGTTTCTATTTTTTAAACATCTTCTGGCGTGGATCGCAATTTCTCTTTGATATTATATAAAAAAGGAACATAAGAATATTTGTAGAATTCATATTAAAAAGGTTACAATTTATTATGTCTGCTGATAATTTTGCAAAGAACAGATATGAAATAAACTTACAGAATCAGCATATAACATTAAATTCTCCATCTGTCATCCAACATTAAAACCACTAACTTAAAGGGATATTAAACACTAAGAGCTAGATTTTCTAGTCGTGCACAAGCGATTTTTGCGAGGGTTTGCCCTCTGTTTAAATTGTGCTGATATTACAAGTTAAGGGCAATCGCGATTGCGCTTTGCTCTAGAATCATTGCCGCGATTTCAGAGCTGTGGTGAACTGTTTTGTGAAAATAAAAAGTCTCACAAAACACATCAAAAATACATTACAAAGTACAGTTACACTCATTATATCACTATCTAAAAAAGATTATTTAAAAAAATATTGCACACAAAAGTTATAAGGGATCAAAGATATGAGGTCTCGGTTGTTAGAAAAAACACCCAAATAAATATGAAAACATATGTATTACATGTATTTAAATATTTATATGTGTATATATGTATTTACAGACATATATACACATATATTTATATGTATAAATATACAGACATATAAGTGTATAAGAGCCTTTTTCCGTTAAGTAGATGAAAACATGTAAAAACATATTTATGCAATGTTCATATTTATTTAAATTCGGAACTATGTATTTACTGTAAATATTTCACATTTCAATGTTCTGTACATAGCAGAATATGTTTGAAGTATTTCTAAATAGATATTCCTATATATATCTGTATATATCTATACCTATAAATAATCATATATATATAGGTATAAATATATATTCGTTTAAAAAAAAAAACACATCAGATTACTGTAGGTAGAAATATGTATTTATGAATAAATAGAACATATTCCGTTACGTAAAAAACATTGGAATATGAAATATTCATATTTTCATGTTAGGTTAGCGCTAATGAGAATATGTGATGGTGTTTGCGTGGCTGTTCCGATCAGCCAATAGAATGCAAGCTCAATCTGATTGGACCAGCCAATCGGATTGAACTTGAATCTGATTGGCTGATTCAATCAGCCAATCAGATTTTATCTACCTTAATTCCGATTGGCTGATAGAATCCTATCAGCCAATCGGAATTCGAGGGACGCCATCTTGGATGACGTCATTTAAAGGAACCGTCATTCGTTGTCTAGTGGTCGGGGAAGAAGGATGTTCCGTGCCAGAGGTCTTGAAGATGGAGCCGCTCCTCGTCGGATGGATGAAGATAGAAGATGCCGCTTGGATGAAGATGTTTGCCGGTCCGGATGTCCTCTTCTGCCCAGATAGGATGAAGACTTCTGCCGGTCTGGATGTCCTCTTCTGCCCGGATAGGATGAAGACTTCTGCCGGTCTGGATGTCCTCTTCTGCCCCATCGGATGAAGACTTCGGCCCGGCTGGGTGAAGACGACTCAAGGTAGGGAGATCTTCAGGGGGGTAGTGTTAGGTTTATTTAAGGGGGGTTTGGGTTAGAGTAGGGGTATGTGGTTGGAGGGTTTTAATGTTGGGGGGGTTTGTATTTTTTTTACAGGCAAAAGAGCTGATTACTTTGGGGCATGAAAATTGATTTGTAGGACTTAGTACTAGAGAAGCTAGAGTGAGGATTAGGGAACATCTGACGGATATTAGGACAGGAGTACTAACTACACCGCTAATTAATCATTTTTCGCAACTTCACAACAAAGATGTCAGCAGTTTCACTTGGAACATCATAGAGAGGTTACCACCTATGAAAAAGGGCGAGGACAGGACTAGAAAACTGGAAGAGAGGGAGGCCTACTGGATATTCAAACTGAAGTCCAGAGTTCCAGTAGGCCTCAACTCTGAATTTGACTTGATTAACTTCTGGTAGAAATTCCCCCAAGGACAATAACTAAGGGTTTACACACTAACATCAGATATTAAATAGTCTATTATAGGGACAGATAATATGAGATTTGTAATAGCAGGTATTTAACAAATATACATCTAAGACCCTAAGACAAGTGAAAAACAATAACTGAGGATTTACACACTAACATCAGATATTAAATAGTCTATTTTAGGGACAGAAAATATGAGATTTGTAATAGCAGGTATTTAACAAATATACATCTAAGACCCTAAGACAAGTGAAAAACAATATCTAGAGATCCCAACAGTTAGATAACAGTATTTCATTATTAAAGAGAGGGTAGAATTAGGATTAGCTATCCATCAAAGTAACATATCCAAACAGTGGTTGGATGCAGCTTAATGTTGTTAGCCTTTACAGGTAATTACTGAGCACCTTAGAATTTGAAGCCCTATAGCTTTGTAAAGGAGGCAGCACTATATATAATGATATAAAGGAACTCTCTAAATATTTAAACACTTATGCCAACTGCAAAATAGAATGTTAAAGAGAATTTACACTACACTATTAAGTTGAACACAGAGAGTGAAAAACTAAAGACAAAGCACCCCTTTAGGCGGGATGAAATGGAGATCAATTACAATAACACAAGTCCGGCGGACATCATCATATAACTAATAGTTTGGTTTGATATATATAGAATTCAACTATACCATTCATAATAGACAGTAAATGTAAGAGTCACATCACACTCTAGGCAATAGATAGATAATAGATAATAATATACAGCGATTAGTGAGGTTCACATTGGATAGGACCTGAAAGAGTGGGTTAGCTTTGAGAGCAGCCTCTGTTAAATACAATTGTACACTGTATAGCTTTTTATACATAAATTGAGCGTATATACTAACGAGTAAATGTGTTACGGTACTTGTTACACACTGTCAGCTCGGATTGGTGAGTGTATGTCAGTGTTAATTTTGACGGGAAATTTCGATTTAGTCTTAGTTTTAGTCTTTTGACTAAAATGCCATTTTAGTTTTAGTCGTGTTTTAGTCATCCGAATTGTTTTAGTTTTAGTCTAGTTTTAGTTGACTGAATCTCCAGTAGATTTTAGTCGACTAAAATCTAAGGGGTTTAGTTAAAGTGTAATGCATTATTTAAGCATTTCTCTATAATTTGTAAACTGATTATATACTCCAAGAGTAAACATAACACCTGTTATTATTTATGGTATTAAGGTTTCTATATGGACACAGATTTAGTTGTTGTGATATATAACATCTTTATTAAACTTAAATAAAATCAAGTTTCATAAACAAACAGAAGTGCAACTTTAAAATATACAAAACAAAACTATAAACTGTATTGACTGTATTGCACATATTACCCAATATAAAAACTTTAACAGTTCTCTGTTAATAATTAAAACAAGTATCAAGTAACTCAACACAACAAAATGTTTCTGCAGCTAGCACAGGCACATCATAACTTAAACCCATACTGGTGGGTTATGCTTATTTCTATAGAAAGAATCAATTGATCACAGATTCGAAAAATTTTCGGCAACGATATTAGCACTGCTCTGGAACTTCTAAACTCATTATATACTCCTGGAGTAAAGGTTTATTAACCTGTTTTTATTTATGGTATTAAGGTTTGAACATACAATACAGATTTAACTGTTGTGTTATGTAACATGTCTTTATCTTAAAATTAATAAAATTAAGTTTCGTAAATTTGACTAAAGAGCAGTAATTAGATATGGATTGCGTAAAATGTTTTTGTCAGCAAATTTTGATTTAGTTTTAGTCATAGTCTTTTGACTAAAATGTCATTTTGATTTAGTTTTAGTCATAGTCTTTTGACTAAAACGCCATTTTAGTTTTAGTCGTATTTTAGTCATTAGAATTTCTTTAGTTTTATACTCATTTTAGTCTAGTTTTAGTCGACGAAATTAACACTGGTGTATGTGAAGGAGTGTGCAACATAGCCAATCATGGCGATCGGAGCTGACAGTGTTCCCATTGGTGGAGAATTAGGAAGGTGTGTACTACACATCCAATGGGAAACTGAGAGAGGTTTTTTAGAAGGGAAGTGAGCGTGTTTTTAAATTAGGCTAAGATTACGGCGTGGGAGCCGAAACATGTTAGCCGTTCTCTGTCCTTCATTAGTCAGTTTTTTACCCCGGGGACTATGGTCCCTTATTTGTAAATGTTGTATCTAATAAAGTTATAATTTTACTCTCCGTGGAAGCCCGGTGCTCTACTTCTTTCTTTCTGCATTACTTTGGGGCATCCCCCTGCGAAAAGCCCTTTTAAGGGCTGGTAAAAGAGCTGGTTACATTTTAATTTAGAATAGGGTAGGGACCTTTATTATTATTATTTTTTTTTTTTTATTATTAGGGGGCTTAGAGTAGGTGTAATTAGCCTAATATTCTTGTAATCTTTTTTTATTTTTTGTAATTTAGTGTTTGTTTGTTTTTGTAATTTAGTTTAGTTTATTTAATTGTAGGTACTTTATTTAATTAATTTAATGATAGTGTAGTGTTAGGTTTAATTGTAACTTAGGTTAGGATTTATTTTACAGGTAATTTTGTAATTATTTTAACTAGGTAGCTATTAAATAGTAAATAACTATTTAATAGCTATTGTACCTAGTTAAAATAAATACAAAGTTGCCTGTAAAATAAATATAAATCCTAAAATAGCTACAATGTAATTATTAATTATATTGTAGCTATATTAGGGTTTATTTTACAGGTAAGTATTTAGTTTTAAATAGGAATACTTTAGTTAATAATATTTAATTTATTTCGTTAGATTAAAATTATATTTAATTTAGGGGGGTGTGAGGGTTAGGGTTAGACTTAGCTTTAGGGTTTAATACATTTATTAGAGTAGCGGCGAGGTCCGGTCGGCAGATTAGGGGTTAATACTTGAAGTTAGGTGGCGGCGATGTTAGGGAGGGCAGATTAGGGGTTAATACAATTTATTATAGGGTTTGCGAGGCGGGAGTGCGGCGGTTTAGGGGTTAATACATTTATTATAGTAGCGGTGAGGTCCGGTCGGCAGATTAGGGGTTAATAAGTGTAGTTAGGTGGCGGCGACATTGGGGGGGGGGCAGATTAGGGGTTAATAAATATTATGTAGGTGTCGGCGATGTTAGGGGCAGCAGATTAGGGGTTCATAGGGATAATGTAGGTGGCGGCGGTGTGCAGTCGGAAGATTAGGGGTTAAAAATTTTTATTATAGTGGCGGCGATGTGGGGGGACCTCGGTTTAGGGGTACATAGGTAGTTTATGGGTGTTAGTGTACTTTATAGCACAGTAGTTAAGAGCTTTATAAACCGGCGTTAGCCCATAAAGCTCTTAACTACTGACTTTTTTCTGCGGCTGGAGTCTTGTCGGTAGAGGCTCTACCGCTCACTTCAGCCAAGACTCAAAATACCGGCGTTAGGACGATCCCATTGAAAAGATAGGATACGCAATTGGCGTAAGGGGATCTGCGGTATGGAAACGTCGCGGCTTGAAAGTGAGCGGTAGACCCTTTCCTGCCTGACTCTAAATACCAGCGGGCGGCCAAAAGCAGCGTTAGGACCCCTTAACGCTGCTTTTGACGGCTAACGCAGAACTCTAAATCTAGGCGTATGTGCAGAATTATTATTATTATCAGGTATTTGTAGAGCGCCAACAGATTCCGCAGCGCTGTAAACATAGTCGATGTACAGGATAGCTTTTGTAGCGGTCAAGTGGGTAGAGGGCCCTGCCGAGAGTTTCACTGTTGTAGTCGGCTCTTATGAAGCGATCTGTAAACAGCTGGGCCCATAGGCTTACACTCTAAGGGGTTCAAGGGGAAAGCAGTGGAGTTAGGAAAGGTTAGTGTTGGTTGTATGCATCCCTGAATAGTAGAGTTTTTAGGGAGAGCTTGAAGCTGTTAAAACTAGGGGAGAGTTTTATGGAGCGAGGCAGGGAATTCCACAAGATGGGGGCCAGTCTGGAGAAGTCCTGTAAACGTGAATGTGAGAAAGTAACAAGAGAGGAGGAGATCCTGAGCTGATCGAAGGGGACAGGAGGGAGAGTATCTAGAAACAAGTTCTGAGATGTAGGGGGGAGCAGTGCAGTTGAGAGCTTTATATGTCAGGGTGAGGATTTTATGTTTAATCCTAGAGGCAAGAGGAAGCCAGTGAAGGGATTGGCAGAGAGGCGCCATTATACACAGTGCAGCTCGCTCCTGCTGTCAGACAGAGCAGGAGCGAGCTGCACTTAGTGTTATGTCGCGGTCGGGCCGGGCTGTGACTATACAGCTGGCCCGATGCGCTGTGTAAAAAAACCAGACCCACTCAGAAGAGCACAGAGAGCGGGTCTGTAAAACAGCCGTTTTTAAAAAAAAATTCAAAGGGTATATTATGTTTTATAATGTTTGCGCTAATAAAATGTTATATAATTCTGCACTACGTGCAGAATTATATAACATTTTTAATGTTTACTGACCCTTTAATATGAACTTTATTAACCAAACTGCATAGACTATTTAAAACACAGACATTAGGGTCTTGGTAACTTTCAAGTAATTAAAAAACAAACAAAAAAAAACGTTACCACACACATTACTGAACAGAACCTTTTACTCAATAGGCGTAGGTAAAGATCCCTCTTTGCAAGAGCAAAACTGCAACATATAAAAGTGTCACACAAACATGACTTAAAGTGAATTGTAAATTTTGATGAACCAGTGCCCGGTTTTTAATAATCCTATTAAAAACAGGGGCACTTTCATTCATCAAACTTTACATTTCACTGGTTTTGTTAAAATACTTACCTTTTCTTCGTGAAAGCCGCTCCATCGCTTCCCCCGCCCATCGCAAGCCTCTTCCTATGTCAGAAATTACGACTCCGGCCTTCCTACAATCACGGCGTTGCTTTAGGCATTGATTCCCCCGGGGGGAAGCCGTGATTCGTGGATGCCGGAATTGTCATTGCTGACATCTGAAGAGGCTTGTGACGGGCTGAAGAAGCGCTGGAGCGGCTTCCAAGAATAAAAGGTAAGTATTTTAACAAAACCAGTGAAATGCAAAGTTTGATGAATGAAATTGCCCCTGTTTTTAATAAGATTTTTAAAAACCTAATTTCTCATTCTGCAAACTTTACATTCACTTTAACAATACAAAGATTTTAAAATGGTTACTTTATTCACATTTTCATAAACTGGAAGAATAACTGTATAACACTAAAGGGCATATCTATCAAGCTCCGTATGGAGCTTGACTCCCCGTGTTTCTGGCGAGTCTTTAGGCTCGCCAGAAACACAAGTTATGGGGCAGCGATCTCAAGATCGCTGCTCCATAACCTGTCCACCTGCTCTGAGAAGGCGGACAGACATCGCCACAATTAAACCCGATCGAGTATGATCGGGTTGATTGACAAACCCCTGCTGGCGGCCGATTGGCCGCGAATCTGCAGGGGGCGGCATTGCACCAGCAGCTCACAAGAGCTGCTGGTGCAATGCTGAATACAGAGAGCGTATTGCTCTCTCCGCATTTAGCGAGGTCTGGCGGACCTGATCCGCACTGTCGGATCAGGTCCGCCAGACCTTTCATAAATATTCCCCTAAATCTAATTCATATTTCTTGACATAAGCGCTACCAGGTGTGCGTGCAATTCTTTGGTCTGGCCCAAATCCCTTTCAGAACCTCTACATGGGGAGATGTCACATGCTGCAGAGCTGGAATCCTCCCAAGGACTTCATCAAATTGGTACCAGTGGATATCATGATTAGTGATGTTGCGATGTTTTTTTTGGTTTTTTTTTTTTGTAATCTAATTGCATTTGCCTGCCTGTCAGCCTGTGTGTGAGGCTCACAGCATATACTGTGATTAATTGCTCTGTGCCACCACTGATATCTGGTGTAACATTAGTGTAAATTTAAAAAAAAAATTTTTTACATCAGATTGCAAGTGTAATCTATTTTCATTTTCCATGTAATTTGTATCTATCAAATGTATATTGCATCTTTTGATCTATGTAATTCATATCTATCAAATGTATATTGCATCTTTTGATCTATGTAATTCATATCTATCAAATGTATATTGCATCTTTTGATCTATGTAATTCATATCTATCAAATGTATATTGCATCTTTTGATCTATGTAATTCGTATCTATCAAATGTATATTGCATCTTATGATCTATGTAATTCGTATCTATCAAATGTATATTGCATCTTATGATCTATGTAATTCGTATCGATCAAATGTATATTGCATCTTTTGATCTATGTAATTCATATCTATCAAATGTATATTGCATCTATTGATCTATGGAATTCGTATCTATCAAATATATATGGCATCCTTTGATCTATGTCATTGGTATCTATCAAATGTATATTGCATCTATTGATCTATGCAATTCGTATCTATCAAATGTATATTGCATCTATTGATCTATGCAATTCGTATCTATCAAATGTATATTGCATCTATTGATCTATGGAATTCGTATCTATCAAATGTATATTGCATCTTTTGATCTATGTAATTGGTATCTATCAAATGTATATTGCATCTATTGATGTAATTCGTATCTATCAAATGTATATTGCATCTTTTGATCCATGTAATTTGTATCTATCAAATGTATATTGCATCTATTGATCTATGTAATTCGTATCTATCTAATGTATATTGCATCTTTTGATCTATGTAATTGGTATCTATCAAATGTATATTGCATCTATTGATCTATGTAATCTATGTATCTATCTATCTATCAAATCTATTGATCTCGTGGTTGTGCAAATGGACTGTTTGCGGTTGTTTGCGGTGCGTTAAACAGGGAGTTTGGTCTGTCACTGTGAAGCAGGCGTAACCCTTACACTATCTGATCGATACAACATCATACCTGATGTTTTAAAGCACGTTATTCCAAACGATTTAGGAATGTTAGGTGATTTATGCCCTTTATGGATTAAAACCAGACTCTGCATCAACTATGTAATTTTCCATGGGAGTTTTGCCATGGATCCCCCTCCGGCATGCCACAGTCCAGGTGTTAGTCCCCTTGAAACAACTTTTCCATCACTATTGTGGCCAGAAAGAGTTCCTGTGGGTTTTAAAATTCGCCTGCCCATTGAAGTCAATGGCGGTTTGCCGGGTTCGCCGGTTCGCGAACATTTGCAGAAGTTCGCGTTTGTGAAAGCAAAATTTTAGGCTCGCGACATCACTAATCATGATGAGGAGGCCTACAAAATATATTTGTTCCAGCATGATGCATACACTTGACTTGAACACTTGTGTCAAGAATGATGCCTGGATACAGGTCATCATCATATCTCAGTATGCACCACTGTCCAAGAACATCAGGATTTCTCCACTTCCATGAGTTGTGTGTTGTCTGCTGGTTGTGTAGGCATTGGGATGTTCTGACCAAAACTGAAGTGCTGTGTGTTAAAACATGTCCAGTTAAGGTCTTTCTTTGTTGAACAACAGCAGCTTACATCACAACATATCAGTTCACCTGGAACAAGGGTGATGACCTGATGTATTCTCATTGAAGAGGGCACTGCTTTTATAGGCTTGTGCATCATCTCTACTGCATGTTCGACATCAGCACTTTCCATAAATAACAGGAGGAATTCATACAGCTGCTTTGCATCTTGGATGTTATGGTCTTTAGCCACCAACCTGCCTGCTGTTCTCTTTAATGCTCATCCCACAACATCAGGGGCTCGACTCAAAATAGTTCCATGTGCCAGCTTTAAATCCACATTTGTGGATTTCTGTAGTAAAAAGCAGAACGTTTCCATTCTGTTTATATTATGTGCAAGATCCATCACTAAATGCAGGAGAGAAACTTGTGGATGAGTAGCCTGAAGGTAGTCTCGCACTGGATCAAGATATTTCCATATAGCAGGAGGGCCTTTGTGTCTGGAAGGGGAGACTGTGGTGAAGCATATGGGCTCCTGTTGCCCTACATGCCTTACCCCAGTATGTAGAGTGGCCTGTTTGTGTGAGGCCCCAAAGTGAACAGCTTGGATCTTTGATGCGTATTTACAGACATAGTTCTCTGAAAAATTGATGTGGATCAATGCCTTATCCATTGCCATGTTTTGTTTTTTTAGCTCACAATAGTAGGCGTATTCCTGGTTGATATTGAACAGGCGCTTATTCAATTTGTAAATGTTACATCAAATACTCTATTTGTAACAAAAATGTGAGTTTTTATGATTTTAGTAAGTATATGTTTACTGAAACCATGACCATTTCATATGTTTTAAATTATTTATTTATAAATGTGGTTAATAACTCAACCCTGTCACAAGTTTAAAACCACAAAACAATGGCATACGTGATGGGGTTGAGTGTGATGGGGTTGTGTTTTTTTGCTCAAAATGGCCGCTGCTCCTAATGAGGCGTAAGAAAGGAAGACTACAATGCAGCAATGAAATAAATATATTGTTTATATGGTGTGATGGGGTTAAGTCCATACTGAGGGACATAACTTTATAGCCTGGTTTTATAAATTATCCTGCATTTATTTTTAAAATTATTTTTCACAAGAAAGAAACCCAAATAAATACTTACATTGTTGCCAAAAATTATAGATGTTCTGCACATTTTATTAATTATTTTCTAAGTATAAATTCAGTGAAGTGCCTCAGGAACATGACAAAATGCTTGGTGTAAGATAGAAATATTCCATTCTTTATTATAATAATTATCTGAATGCAATAATTATTTGTATTCATTATAACTGACATACAAGGTATTTTAAAAAGCTTTTAACATTTCATTTTGGTGAACCACTACTTTAAAAACTCTGGGGGACTGAAATATTACCGAATCCCAGGAATGACCCATGTGCCACCATTTCAGAACCTAGTTTACATTGCAGGTATCTGAAGGAGAGTTGCCACACAGGTGAAAACACATCAGCACTAGAACACAGTAAAAGTTAGATTTCAAAATGGCAGCACCCACGACTAGAGGGAGGCTGCGAATAGCAAGCTTATAAAATGAATTAGTGCTTAATGGCCCTTTAATTATCTGGTGTCGACTGGACTGAACCCCCATCCTGGACAACTAGTTTTATGGTTTATTATTTTTATGTTTTACAGTTTCCAGTTATTCTAAAACAGCTCCCTTGTTTATGTATGGAGGACAAAACTAGCTAATATTACCATTCAACATTAGCTGGGCTGGGTCTCTCGCCCATAATCCCCGGCACCTCTGTTATGGGAATCTCTTCGTCCTCCGAGGAGCCGGCACTGGAAGACTCTTCATCACTGTCTGCTAGAATTCTAGTCCTGGAAGTCCGTGGTCTGTGGGGGGGAAAAAAACATTATTTGTTTGTGTTGTGTTTAAAGGGACATGAAACCCAAATTTTCTCTTTCATTATTTAGAAAGAGTATGTGATTTTTAACAACTTTCCAATTTACTTCTATTATTTAATTTGCTTCCTTCTCTTGTTATCTTTTGCTGAAAGGTTTATCTAGGTAAGCTCAGGAGAAGCAAAGAACCTAAGTTCTAGCTGCTGATTGGTGGTTGCATATATATACCGATTGTCATTGGCTCACCCATGTGTTCAGTTAGAAACCAGTAGTGCATTGCTGCTCCTTCAACAAATGATACCAAGAGAATGAAGCAAATTTGATAATAGAAGTAAACTGGAAAGTTGTTTAAAATTGTATGTTCTACCTAAATCATGAAAGAAAAATTGTGGGTTTCATGTCCCTTTAATATTTCCCAATTGTAATATATAGATTCATGTTATAGTTTGGTTCAAAATAACTTTATGGGGTCTATTTATTAATGTGCGGACGGACATAATCCGCTATAGAGAACCATGTCCGCCGCACATCGATAAATGCCGACAGCATATGCTGTCGGAATTCATCATTGCATCAGCAGTTCTTTTGAACTGCTGATGCAATACCGTCCCCTGCAGATTCGCGGCCAATCGGCCGCTAGCATGGGTGTCAATCAGCCCAATCGTACATGATCGGGCGGATTGCTATACGCTGCCTCGGAGGTGGCGTATGAGTTTAGGAGCAGCGGTCTTAAGGCTTGCGCGGAAACTTGTTAAATAGACCCCCATATCTAACTAATCTATCTATCCATCTCTATTTATCTATCCATATCTATCTATCTATCTATCTATTTATCTATACAGGGGTGGAAAATATCACATTAGTTTACTAGTCGAGGGTTAACATCTACTAGTGCAGGAGAGTGTATAACATTTTAAATAAAACTAGAAAACATTTATTAAGATCTGACATCTATAAAAAAGTAAAACTGTTTGCTATACTTTGTACCTCTGTGTACTGCCTTCATAAACCTACCTATGCTGATATGGAGTACACTGTTTCTGCTTTTAATATCCCTCAATGTGAGCAATTCAAATTGAGTGCAAACCTAAGTTCACTGATGAAAAGCCCAAACTATTAAGTGCCAATTTAGCACCATGAAGTGATTACATGATAAGTGAACATAAAAGTTCCTCTCAAATTGTATAACAGCTACAAATAATTTGTTAAGATTAGTTTAAAGGGATACTAAACCCATTTTTTTTTTCATTCATGATTCAGAGCAGCAATTTTAAGCAACTTTCTAATTTACTCCTATTATAAATTTGTATTCGTTCTCTTGGTATCTTTGTTTGAAAAGCAGGAATGAAAGCTTAGGAGCCAGTCCATTTTTGGTTCAGAACCTGGGTAGTGCTTGCTTGCTAAATGTAGCCACCAATCAGCAAGCACTATCCAGGGGGCTGAACCAAAAATGGACAGGCTCCTAAGCTTTCATTTCTGCTTTTTTAAATAAAGATACCAATAGAACAAAGACAAATTGATAATAGGAGTAAATTAGAAAGTTGCTTAAAATTGCACTCACTAGCTGAATCATAAAAGAAAAAAAAATTGGGTTTAGTATCCCTTTAATGGAATATAAACCCCCTACCTGCAGTGCCGGATGGGCCCACTGAGATGCTGGAAGATTTACCAGTGGGCCACCGGTACCACAGGGCCACTTACTGGGCAAAGGTGTAGAGACAGTCTCCCAGCCAGGACATGGAGCGAGCCTTGTACTCAGCATAGCGCATCTATCCTCGGCCTTTCCTAGGCGGGGGGTGGGGGGGGTTGAGCTGTATGTGGGGGCCAGGTTGGCTGGGCCGGTCTTAAAAATTTCCAGGGCCAGTCTGATTTCCCAGTCCGGAGCTGCTTACCTGGTTTCACACCCCTGGCACACACATGTGCAAACATGCAAGCACATGCCAAACATGCAAGCACATGCACAAGCACACACAAATACTTCACTCAATTTAGTTTCCAGCAAATGATATTGTAGTTGCACTTCTATTTATACTCTGCGTGTATCAGGCAGTGACATGCCTAATTGTTATCTGTGTGAAGCAGTCCTCTTAATTATAATCCATGTGGTACAGTCTGTAGGGAACAGGAAAGGAGCTTCCTTTGTTACTTTGACAGAGCTTTGATTAGAGGTTTTCACAATCTTATTTTTTCTCATTTGGATTTGGCTAATTCAGAACAGTTTATTATGGTCGTATAAGTGATTGCAAGTGTTAGAATGTTGATTAAAGGGGCCATGTACTATAAAATTGTTTTCCTCTTAATGAGTTTAAAATTGGTTGTTATACCAGCTCTTTTAGGTATATTTGTATATAAAACAGTAGTCTCTGCTATCTAAAACCACAACCTTAACAAATGGGCTGAGCTTACAGCAAGAGCAGACCTTATATCTCTATAGTTACACAAAATTCTCTTTATCTTATCTCTCTATACACAGTGAGCATAATACTTAGGGTCTGATGATAAAAGATTCTCCAGCTTGGGATGAACTCACTGAAAGCCATAAGAAAAACGGTGGAACCTGGAACTACTAGAGACTAGAGATTAGAAATGCCTCCCATAACGCTCTACGCTCAGATGAGATGATCTAATAATGTGATCCTCCGGCACAAGATTCTAGACACACAAATTGTATTTGAATGCATTTTTCTATGCAGGAAGTGCTCAAGCCCCTCTAGGGGACGTGGAAAAAGCTAAATTTGCAAAGGCAAATAAAATAAGAAGCATGCAAAATAAATAATGAATTTTTAATGCACATGTATGTCTTATGAATAAATATAAACATTTTATGAAAGATTTAAAGGGATAATAAAGTCCAAATTAAACGTTCATGGTTCAGACAGGACATGTAATTTTAAACAACTTTCTAATTTACTTTATCATCAAATTTAATTTGTTCTTTTTGTATTCTTAGTTAAAAGCTAAACCTAGGTAAGCTCAAATGCTAATTTCTAAGCCCTTGAAGGCCGCCTATTATCTGAATGCATTTGACAGTTTTTCACAGCTAGAGGGCGTTAGTTCAAGTGTTTCATATAAATAACATTGTGCTCATGCACGTGGAGTTATTTAAAGGGACACTGAACCCAAATGTTATTTCTCATGATTCAGAAAGAGCACACAATTTTAAGTAACTTTCTAATTTACTCCTATTATCAAATGTTCTTCATTCTCTTGGTATCTTTATTTGAAATGCAAGAATGTAAGTTTAGATGCCGGCTGATTTTTTGGTGAACAACCTGGGTTGTTCTTGCTGATTGGTGGATAAATTCATCCACCAATGAACAAGTGCTTTCCAGGGTCTGAACCAAACAAATAGCTTAGATGCCTTCTATTTCAAATAAAGATAGCAAGAGAATGAAGAAAAATTGATAATAGGAGTAAATTAGAAGAAAGTTGCTTAAAATTGCATGCTATATCTGAATCATGAAAGAAAAAAATTTGGGTTCAGTGTCCCTTTAAGAGTCAGCACTAATTGCCTGAAATGCAAGTCTGTGAAAAGATCTGAGATAAGGAGGCAGTCTGCACAAGCTTAGATACAAGGTAATCACAGAGGTAAAAAGTATATTTCTATAACAGTGTTAGTTATGCAAAACTCGGGAATGGTAAATAAAGGGATTATTTAAATTTTTAAACAATAACATTTTTGGTGTTTACTATCCCTTTAAAGGGACAGTCAAGTCCAAAAAAACTTTTCATGCTTCAAATAGGGCATGCCATTTTAAACAACTTTCAAATTTACTTATTATAACCAATTTTGCTTTGTTCTCTTGGTATTCTTAGTTGAAAGCTAAGCTCATATGATGATTTCTAAGCCCATGAAGGCCGCCTCTTGTCACATGCATTTTTATTTGCTTTTCACAACAGGGGAGAGCTAGTTCATGTAAACCATATAGATAACATTGTGATCACGCCCGTGGATTGTGACAGACACTGCACTAATTGGCTACAATGAAAGTCAATAGATAATAAAATATCATGTGATCAGGAGGCTGTCAGAAGATGCTTAGATACAAGGTAATCACAGAGGTAAAAAGTAATATTAATATAACTGTGTTGGTTATGCAAATCTGGGGAATAGGTAATAAAGGGATTATCCATATTTTAAAACAAAAAAAATTCTGGTGTTGACTGTACCTTTAATTATAACTTAATTTTCTCTAAAAATTGACCTTTCAATTGATGAAATATTTCTCTATATTTTCCTACTGTAACACCAAAGACAACTCCAGACTTATTTTAGATGTGACACAATGCTCTAATGAATAAATGAGACTAATTCATTGATCCACAAAAAAGATGTCAGATTTCTTTATGTGAACCTCCCAGTTTATTCCAGCGTACAAATAGTTAACAGCACTATTATCTCCACACATCTGTGCCGGTAGCGTGTCCTAATTAAATCAGATAGAACAGAATGTCTAATTAAGCCTAAAAGCTCCCTCTAATTAATTCCAGAAAATTAAAACCTGCAAAAATCCAATCTTTACTATGTCACTGTGAGCTAAAAATGCAGACACAGGTTTTACTAACATCAAAGTAAATTAGAAAAGAACTTCTTAGTGTCCTCCGTTTAAATGAATGCTACACCTTTAACCTGATTTATTCTGATCGCTTGGAACTTGAACATGCATCTACTTTGTAAGAGGGATACATAATTCCAGTATAGAAAACATTCAACTTGAAATCATTTACAAACATTTTCTCTGTAGAAAAGCTTTGTAAACAGGAGAAACTAGTTCTGATTAATCTCCCAGTGGAGGTATGATGAAGAGAGATATTTTGTATATGAAATAGCTGGTTGTGCTTATTCAAACCCCCCTCCCCAGACATAATACCTAAAATAAATAACATTAGCAGGTCTACTTTACTTTATATTTACTTTATAGTTAAAGGGACACAGAACCCAAATGTTTTCTTTCATGATTCAGATTGACCATGCAATCTTAAGCAACTTTCTAATTTACTCCTATTATCATTTTTTCTTCATTCTCTTGGTATCTTTTTTTGAAAAAGCTTGAATTTAGCCACCAATCCTTAAGCGCTGCCAAGGTTCTGAACCAAAAATGGGCCGGCTCCTAAGTTTCCATCCCTTTTTAAAAAAAAAAAAAATAAGATACCTAGAGAACGAAGAAAATTTGATAATCGGAGTACATTAGAAAAGTTGCTTAAAATTGTATGCTCTATCTGAATCACGAAAGAAAATTTTTTGGGTTTAGTGCCCTTTAACAATGTTTGTTATGTGATCACATTTGGCGTTGAAATGGTGGCATGAAATATACCAAAATGGACCTAGATCAATACCTTGGGTTTTCTACTTAAAAAAAATATATTGTTTTGACCGGTAAATAAAAAAATCAAAGCTCTATTTCTGTTTAAATGGAGTGATAGCAAAAATGCTAAAAAATGTCCGGTATTTTGGGCAAGTTCTTCTCTGAAAGTCCTGGTAGTGAAAAAGTACTAAAATGAGGTAATTCCTGTTTTTTTCATATCTATGATAAAAAAAAATATCATGTTTTTTTACTCAAGATTTTGGAAAATTATTTTTCAGCTCCTCTCCACTTCAAAGAAAACCAAATGTCAGTTTTCAGTGTGTTGATCAAAGATATATGATCTTCCATCAGCATAGGGAGCTGCGCACAATGTCAGCAGGGAACAAAAATAGATACAGGATAACATCTTAGAAAAAGTAACATTCCTGGTTAGGCTGGGCAATGATTTCTTAAACTGTTTACTTGCCAAATAGCCTTTATACATAGAGCTTACACAAAAGCTCACTGGTTAAAGTGACATTAAACTGCTCGTCAGGTGCTGCTGGGTCAAACTCTGTATCATAATACTAGGAGCTGCCATTTTGAAACTTGGGTATTTTTGAACTCTGACAGAAGCATTTATAGATATGAGCAATACCGGCTCATGCTCACTCTTTGCCTGCTTTTTACCAGCTGTTTTGTGCGCTTTGGGTTAGCGTACACAATACAGAATAAGAGCTTTATATTTTTTGAATTGGCTACATTGCTCTATATTATTAAAGTATAATTTTTAAACTGTGTATAAAAACAGCAAAGAATGTAAACCTCCTACTGTTATTGTGTATGCTAATCTAAAGCGCATTGTACAGCTGTTAGAAAGCCAGCAACATCATTGATCTGTAAATGTTCACTACTTCTGTCACAGGGTGCAAAAATATGTGAGTTTAAAAATGGCGGCACCTAATGTGAATATGCAGAACTTTACCAACTGGCATCTGTAAAGGGTTTAAATCAGAGAACTGGTCTGAAGAGAACTGCAGGCATAAGAGGAAAACCTATATCATATGATTAATAACCATCCTGTTGATATGGTGCCCAGCAGTTTAATGAGCCTTTAAGGACCATCTGGATATATATATATATATATATATATATATATATATATTTTTTTTTTTTTTTTAATATAACACACAGAAAAAGTCCAGCACTCACTAACAAGCTCTCAACTAAGATAAAAAGCAGCAATGGAAGAGTTAGTTACCACATCTGGCCAAATGGGAAAAGCCCAGGTACCTTGTCAAGGTCTCTTCCAAAAAACCTGGGTCCCTAAACAGCCACCCAATGCAGGCTCACAATCAAACAACTGTGAAAAAAAAGCAACTGTGAAAAATGGAGGGTGCACAGGTTTATGTAATCTCCCCAAACATATACAAAACACGGGTGGGGTCAGCACTCTCAGACCGGACTGGGTACATATCCTATAACCCTGCAACATGCACAGCCCTGGGTGCAAACCAGCACTCTCAGGAAGCTGCACTGTCACCAGAGTCACTGGCAGTTAACCCCAGACCTGCCTGGGTGCAAGGCCCAAACAGGGAAAATTACAAAAAAATAATACTTTAATATAACACTTTACTTTAATATAACTTTTACTTTAATATAACACACAGAAAAAGTCCAGCACTCACTCACAAGCTCTAAACTAAGATAAAAAGCAGCAATGGAAGAGTTAGTTACCGCATATATATATATATATATATATATATATATATATATGTCCAACAGTCCTAGGCTTTAAAGGAATAGTCTAGTCAAAATTAAACTTTCATGATTCAGACAGAGAATACATTTTTAAACAAAATTACAATTTACTTCTATTATCTAAATTGCTTCAATATTTAGATATCCTTTGTTAAATAAATAGCAATGCACATGGGTGAGCCAATCACATGAGGCAAATATGTGCAGCCACCAATCAGAATCTACTGAGCCTATCTAGAAATGCTTTTCAGGAAGGAATATCAAGAGAATGAAGCAAATTAGATAACAGAAGTAGATTAGAAAGTTGTTTAAAATTGTATTCTCTATCTGAATCACGAAAGAGAAAATTTGGGTTTAATGTCCCTTTAAGGACAGTTTGATGTATATAAATGTTCAGTATGGCAAAAGAATTGTGTGGTTCCTGGAGCACAGACATTCAGGAGACCAGAACTCTTTTACACAGCCTGGTTCATAGTTCAGATATAGACAATTGGCTCCCTGCCTCTGTGTGTTTCATCCCTACAGTCTTCCGGACTAATCAACACAGCTGTAACATTACATAGCAAGTGTTATAGTATTTTATTATTGCACAATTACTTACATATAATTATCTGGTCGGTTCCAATCTTACTTATCCTTTTTATCTGTATTTATTAGGCTCCCGATCTGTGTTGTTTTTCAAGTTCTTAGTAAAAACAATACAAGAGGTAACACCATTTCCGTATTGGAAAAAATTCTGATTGGATCTGAGCAGATGACAGGATATTACCCATAAATAAGGTTGCCACCTCGGCCACGTTTTCCTGGACACTTATGAGTTATACATGGTAGGAACATGAATTTCAACCCTGGACAGCACAAAAATAGTAACACTGAACAGCACTCTTCATATTCCTCTATGCACACCCTGCAGCATGTATAACTCATAATTGTCCAGGAAAACATGGCCGAGGTGACAACCCTATATACAATAAGATGCATGGATAGCAATGGCCTCAGCAATCACAATCCACCAGACCACAGGCTTTGCACTTTATTTTGCCAACAAAATGGACACCTCAAATTCAAAATCAAGTTGCTCCTGAGCCTACCTAAGTATACTTTTCAATAAAGGATACCAAGAGAACAAATCAAAATTAGATAATAAAAGTAAACTGGAAAGTTGTTTAAAAATGCATGCTCTACAAGAATAATGGAAGTTTAATTTTGACTTTACTGTCCCCTTAATTTCCCACAGGAAGAGAGAGCTGCAGAACTTGCGGCTGCTGAGCGGGACTTTGCAGGGGTTAAACATATAGGGGCATATTTATCAATGTGCGAGCGGACATGATACGAAGTAGCGTATCATGTCCGCCGCACATCGATAAATGCCAACAGCATACGCTGTCGGCATTTATCATTGCACCAGCAGTTCTTGTGAACTGCTGGTGCAATGTTGCCCCCTGCAGATTCACGGCCAATTGGGCGCTAGCAGGGGGTGTCAATCAACCCGATCGTATTCGATTGGGTTGATTTCTGTCCGCGGCCTCAGAGCAGGCGGAAAAGTTATGGAGCAGCGGTCTTTGGAGCATACAGAGCTTGATAAATATGCCCCATTGTGTTTCAGTATGAGTTACACGTTCTAACTAATAAGAGCATGAATTTCGTTTGCACTAAAATGTCCCATTAAAGGGACATTAAACACTTTGAGATGGTAATATAAAATGATAAATTGTATATAATAAAACAACTCTGCAATATACTTTAATTATTTATTTTGTCCTCTTTGCCTGTAATTTCATTCTGAAATTGCGAGCTTTTCAGTTCCTGTTAGAAATGGAAGTGCAGAACACTGTTAAATCCAGCACAACTATTGGCTGCACACTCTAGTGACCTATTTATAACTGTCTCTAATTGGCCACAGCAGAGAAGGTAACACAAGTTACAACATGGCAGCTCACAGTGTTTTATAGACACTACAACTTTACTCTTATTTTGTCACTTTTTAAACAACTAATGAAACTTTAAAAAATACATCTACATGTTAGTCATGGACTAATCTTTTCTTTGAATGCATCATTCTATCTAGCATGTATTTAGTGTTTAATGTCCCTTTAAGTACAATCATCTTTTGACCAGGATGCACCAGGATATTGGAAAGGAATAGATCGTTGCTGTGTTTGCACAAAGATCTGACCACGATATTTGTACTAAATATAAATCAGTTTGTAAAATAGAACCTATTAAAAATACAAAAAAAAAGGCTTAATATCTCTTACCCTTCCCTTCTGTCTTCTGTCTGCCCTCGTTCCTCTAAAATTTCCTTCCCCAGTTTGGATAAGTTCATTTTCGTCTCTAAAGTGACTTGCAGGGAGCCCAAGTAAGCCACCTCCATATCCATCCACAGACCTAAGGAATAAAGGCAAACAGATTTGATTTGTGCACAGCAGAGTCATGTGACTCTACAGCTCACTGGTTTACAAGGACACACATTCATTTAGCATGTAAACATACATTTTTATTTTCCAAAAAACAAAGCTACGTAATACAATTTAAAAAATTCTCATTTAGATAGAAAAGAGAAACTGTTTGAGTATTTTTGGGTAGCAGCAAAGAACTGAATGTTATAATTCTGACTACAAAGGAAATATAACAAATATCATGTTCTTTTAAAAAAACAAAACAAAACAAAAAAAAACAGAATTTAAGACTTATCTGGATCTCTACAGGTTGAATTTTTGAGAGCATGGGGTCGATTTATTAAAGTGTGGACGGACATGATACTATGTAGCGTATCATGTTTGCCGCACATCGATTGCGCAGAAACAGGGGCATCAAGTTCCATTCGGAGTTTGATAATTTGGCCCGATTGAGTCTAATTATATTTTCAGCAAGGAGCCGATCATATTATGACTTCCAATCAATTTTTATTAAGAACAGATTTTCTGCTAACCAAACCGCAGTATAAGTCAAATCAAATTCCAGCTTTAGGGAGAAAGTAAATAAAACGGCAGGACTAAATTACAAGTGGAGCTCAATCGATAATGCAGCGCGTGTTATCTTGTACTCAGATAGCTAAGAATAGTGCACAATTACAAGCAAAGAGATTTTTTTAGCTTGCCATATATTATTTAACAGATAGCGCAGGGAGCTCCATTAGTGCTCATATTACAAGTGTTGTGCTTGAGTATGTATGTGTAAACACTGTATGTGTGTAGAGTCGATATAAAAGGACAGAAAGAATAATATTGTAAATATCTGACTTTTTCGATCTGTAATGTGATCTTCCAATAAACAAAAATCCAGAGGAAAAAAATAGTTAATTATTAGAAACATTTAAAAAAACAACAACAAAAAAAAACACCCTGATTGCATAAGTGGGGGCTCTAGCTGTGTTCCAAGATAACCAATCACATTCTGGATCATGTCTGTAGGTAAATAGCATTCATCTGCCATTAATGGAAGTGATTAAACCCAGATTAATATCAGCTGTTGCTGTAGGATTTGCTTGAATGTTTGGGGTTACAACCTACTGGGAGAGCCATGGTCCGCAGAGTTGCCAGGAAACTGTAAGAACTAATTGTTAAAAAGTACCAATCAGGAGAGGGATATAAAAGAATATTGAAAGCACTTGATTTACCATGGAGCACAGTCAAAACCATCATCAATAAGTGTAGAAAATGTGGCATCAGAGAGACATTACAAAGATCAGGAGAACCCTCGAAAGTTGATGACAGGACAGGGAGAAAACTTATCAGGATGGCTACCAAGAGGAAAATAGCAACAATGATGGAATTTCTGGCAAGTACCAGTCACTCTTTGCTTGTGACCACCATCTCTCGTATTCTGCACATCTCTGGGCTATGGGGTAAGGTGGAAAAAGGGAAATCCTTTCTTACAAAAAAGAACACCCAAACCCATCTAAATTATGCCAAAAGATCCATCCAGTCACCCCAAACTATCTGGGAAAATGTGCCATGATCTGACAAGACAAAGGTTGACCTTTTCGACCTAGAATGTAAAAGATATGTTTGTCACAAAGCCAATAAAGTTCATCATCCAAGGATTGAATGAAAAAAGATGAATGCCTCTCTCTTTCTTTGCCAGTGATCCCATTTATTAAGCTGTGATTTCAGCTTTGGGGCTTCCGTGGTTATGCTGGTTAAGTAGTGACGGTCTTAAGACCATAGCTACTTAACCTCTCTGCCACCTAAAGTGTGGCGGAGTTAAATTATCCTGATCCGATTGGATTAGGATGACTTACAGTCCATGCTCATGAGTGATTGTCCGCGCATAAGCAGGGGGCGGCATAAATGTGGGCTCCTCGCCATGAAGTTTATGAGAGCAAACCTTATCCATCTGGAATATGATAAATGGACCACTATGTGTATATTAATCAAATAAATGGATATAGAATGGTACTTTCAAAACCTTTATCAAGTAAATAAATAACCCTTTAGTTAAACCTATATCTTGTGAAAATACTCACTACACAGAAAGCTCTCTGGAATGTTTTGGTACAGACAAATGGTGTATTTTAAAACACTCAGGACTAGTTGCAATTTTGAACACACAAAGGCCCAGATTATAAGTGGAGTAATATTGATAGCGCAGGGTGCACTCTCAGTGGGCGAGAAAGAGCCAAGCCCATTTGAAAGTGTGTTCCTGCAGCAGCTTTGAATACAACAACTCAGATAAAAATAAATAAATTGTGCACTCTGAATCATGAAAGAAAGATTCTGGATTTCATGACCCTTTAAGCAAGTATTAAAGAGACAAAGCTATTTGTTTATACAAATACATAGTAAATTTCAGCAGATATGCACAGTTGGGCAAAATATTTGCATACAAAATAAATATTTTATAATTATTTCAATCTCTAATATTCTTTAGCAGAATTTGCATTGCTTTGCTGTCTATGGACTGTGTTGTTTATCTTATCTTATTTGCTGTGGCCACATATATAAATGAGCTACTGCAGTGATCAGGAAATCACTGCATCCTTTTTTATTTCATTGTTTGCTTTTACTTATTTATAGTATAGAATGTAAAAGAGACCTCAAATAGTGTGTCACACAGACTGATAATTCTGCATGTGTAGAATTTGATGTATCTTTAAAAATAACATCACTGGTAAATCACTTTTTTATGTATAAATATAAGCTCCAACTGTTGTCAGGTGACGATAATCTCTTTGACCTTTACATTTTCAAACCTGCATAACCCATAAGAGCAATGTGCCAGCTAATACTGTACAACAGATGTCAGAAACGTCAGTTAAGCGATATGAATAGTTAATGGAAAATTTGATGTTCTGGTTTGTTGACATGTAATCCCCAGATTAAACGTGTTTTGTAATTTACAGCTCTATCCCATAAAATGACTTATTTTCTAGTTGTGATTTCTAATTGCTACTGTTAATCTGATAGGAAGGGTGCTGTGTGCAGCCAACTGCGGCAGCTGCTCCCAACTAAACCATGAGATGACAGAAACAGACCTCTAGGGACCAATGCTTTAAGTGGATTGTAGTGAGGCTTAGGACATGAATCAAATAGACTTCAGTCCCACTAAGAGTTGCCAGCTGCACTCCATAAAAATACCGGCCAACCTATAGGTGACTGCATGCAGGACGTAGCTGGGTTCACACATTGTCCCCACAAAAGCTCAAACTTAGACCCCACCCTTGATCCCACTACATATATTTGTTCACAACTAAGCAGTCATTTATCCCCTTGGTTGACAGTAACACATGTACGTAGTAGTGATGTGACCCCCTTGGCTGCAAGAAGTAAACACTTAGAAATGATTGAACGCCCTCCATGGTTGCCTGTAGCAGAGTGTAACATCTTTTTGAGCCATATTTCTAATGCATACAGGCCTAGAAGGCCCTTTACATTTAGCTGACAGGGGTCTTTAAGTGTCCAGTATTTTTGTACAGATTGCTAAAATACTGGACACCCTTTTTGTATGGTTCAGATCAACTATAATTAATATAACATTGATACAGACATAAAGGCTTCTAAATGTGGGTAATCTACTATTTAATAATGACAGACCTAGGACCTGTAGTTTCTTAGCTACACGACACAATTACATATGCTAATTAGGGACAGTAAACACCTTGTAATTACAAGACATTTCTGTTACCGTCCTACAGAGTAACACATCAGCCAAGTGTAAACATTTGTTTAACAAAATAAAATCCTGTTTACTGCAATTGGTTTTCAATAGAAAAACTGCACCCAACACTCGCCTTATTTGGAGGAGCCAAATAAATTTGAGTCGGCAGACAACAAGGCTAATCATTGCCATTAAAGGGACAGCACACTTAAAAAATAATGTTATATAATTCTGCACATAGTGCAGAATTATATATTATCTTAGCGGTAACTTTCAAAATCAAAAGCTTTGAGAGATTTTTGCTATCAAAGTTGCACTTACCTGGTCTTCTCTCCAGGCTCTTCTGATTGGGTTTTGGTTTTCAAAAGCGCTTCACGGACTTGGTATCTAATCACAGCATGCCTGATCGTGACATTGAACTGAATGTAGCTCACTCTCGCTCTGGTAGCCCGCGAAACACTTTTGAAAACCAAGACCCAATCAGAAAATCCTGGAGAGGAGACCAAGTAAGTGCAACTTTGATAGTGAGTTATGCGCGCTATAGGGAAATTAATGAAAGTTGCGTTACCCCTGTAGCGCAGCCATTACAAGTTTTTAAAAATCCGGCTTGTGCGTGCGATATGGTGCTTTTAATCTCCATACCGCACCAAAAACAAGCACTGTTTTGACGTGCTAGTGCACGCTTTCCCCATAGACATCAATAGGGAGAGCGGGTCAGAAAAAAGTCTAACACCTGCGATCGCGGAATAAAAAGCTCCGTAACGCAGCCCGATTGATGTCTTTGGGGGAAAAAAAAATAACGTTTAAACCCCCTAACATAAACCCCTAGTCTAAACACCCCTAATCTGTCCCCCACCGACATCGCCGGCACCTACATAATTTTATTAACCCCTAATCTGCCGCCCACTATATCACCGCCACCTAAATAAAATTATTAACCCCTAATCCAGGGCCGCCATCAGGGGGTGACAGGGGTGACTCCTGTCAGGGGCCCAATGGGCCAGGGGGGCCCCATGAGGCAAGAACTAAAAAAAATATATATATATATTTTAATTTTATTTTGGCAGCCACCAGTGGGTACTACAGCAGAGTGCTAATTGAGCATGGGAAATGTTATTACAAGGAAAAAAGTATTAGCATTTGAGAGGATTTCTGAGTGTGTACTAAACCACTATGCACAGTGTGAGACAGACTTGGCACTTTGTTTATACAGTGTGTGCCTGAGTCAGATCACTTTCATTTGCAGAGGAGGTAGGACTTACTTACCAAATGTTTTTTATTTCTTTGTGCAATTTCGGATTGTAACTTCAGTGTGGTAGTAGCTGTAGGGTGGGGCCAGGGGTCCATAAAAACAATTTTTTTTTAGCAGCAGTGTATTTATGATTATTTTACAATGCTGTAGAAATTCTATATTTAAAACCATGCAGAAATGTTTCCTCCTCAATACATTATATATATATATATATATATATATATATATATTACATTCCAGTTTACTGCCCCTTTATGCAAAGACTTTCCAGATGCAAGGAGGCATTTTATATAAGATTTTTACATCTGCATAAAATGTTATACTCTCAGACTAAGATTGCTCAGTGTTTGAAATGAGACAGGTTAACTTAAAACTGTTCAGTTTACACTACAGCTGACTTAATTTTGAAATACATACCAACAAGTCTAAATCATGCATTTAACCAGATCTAATGGTATGAGTACCACAGCTTATGGTTCCACCAAGACCATATAGAGTACAGCTGACATATGGGAACATTTGTACACTATATTTGAAGTGGTGCTCTTGGTTGGGGAAAATGGGGAAAAAAACAAACATATGGCAACCTTTTAAAAGTACTTTTCTTCATCTAGCCATCTACCCAGATCATTAATGTATAATTTTGAATTCACAGAATTATTTTTGTTTGCACATTTACAAATATGATTCTTTAAAAAGTGATCTCTTAATTTCTGCAATTTTTTTATCATGCATGTCACACACTGTTGATTTAGGTGCATAAATGTTTACTCCTGTGAGTGTTTCTGTGGGTGTCTGTGTTTATGTCTTTGTGCTTTGGTTTGTGTGTCTATGAGTGTATATGTATTTTTTTTCTGTGGGTCTCTCTGTGAGGGTGGGTGTGTATGTCTTTGTGCATTTTCTGTGGATGTCTGTGAGGGTGTGTGCATATGTCTGAGCTTTTTCTATGGGTGTCTCTGTGAGGGTGTGTGTATGTTTGTCTTTGTGTATTTTCTCTGGATGCCTCTGTGAGGGTGGGTGTGTATGTCTGTGTTTTCTGTGGATGTCTCTGTGAGGGGGGGGTGTATGTATGTATGTCTGTGTTTTCTGTGGATGTCTCTGTGAGGGAGTGTGTTTTTTGTGGGTGTCTCTGTGAGGGTGTGTGTATGTATGTATTTCTGTGTTTTTTGTGGTTGTCTCTCTGTGTGTATGTCTGTGTGTTTTCTGTGGGTGTCTCTGTATGTGTGTGTATGTCTTTGTGTGTTTTCTGAGGCTGTCTCTGTCGCTGATTTCCTTTCCCTTTACCACCTAGAAAAAGAAAGTTGTCCTCCCTCCACTATGAAAAGAATACACAATGGTTTCAGGCGCAAGTCTAACTTTTATCCCACTCAATCTAGGGGTTTGATTCTGGAACTCTTTCATAAGAGAGTAGAGGAAGATCTAATTAGACTTAAAAATGATGCTAAGACACATAGGTCCAATTTAACTAACAAAGAGAAAGAGGGCCTTAGAAAATTGAAAGAAAGAGACAATATAGTCATCAAAAGTTCGGATAAGGGGGGTACGATTGTAGTAATGGACAAGAGCACATATATAGAAGAAGCACTTAGAAAACTAGAAGATGTAAATGTTTATAAGACACTTCATACTAACCCCACCAAACACTTTCAAGAACTTTTGAAAGATTTACTTGATGATGGCCTGGAACAAGGGGTGATGGACTTGTCGACCTTCGAATATCTATATATACATGAGCCAGTGGTACCTATTTTTCATCACTTACCGAAGGTCCACAAGTCCATCACCAATGTTAAGGGTAGACCCATTGTTTCAGGAATCGGTTCTCTCTTTGAGAACCTGTCTAATTGGATAGAGTCCCTACTACAGCCACTTGTTTGTAAATTACCCTCATTCTTGAGGGATACTAAACATCTGCTTAACTCATTAAAAGAAATTACCTGGAAGGAGGGGTATAATTGGCTCACCATTGATGTGGTGAGTCTTTACTCCTCCATACCACATGAATTTGGCTTAAAAGCCATCAAAGAAATGATGGATCTCCTTAGTGACTATGAGGATACTCTGAAGGAATACATTGTAAGAACTGTTCACTTTCTGCTGACCCATAACTACTTTGAATTTGAGGGCAAGTTCTATCTGCAGAGACGTGGGACAGCTATGGGGGCTAAATTTGCCCCAGCTTACGCCAACCTATTTATGGGATGGTGGGAGCTGTCCCACGTCTATGCAGATGGTAATCCCCACAGGGAGTCGTTGGTAGGGTACAAACGCTATATCGACGATCTCCTGTTTGTGTGGATAGGGTCTAAAGCAGAGAGTGAACAGTTTGTAGCCTATCTCAACAACAATCGAGTGGGTCTGGAATTCACTTCTCAGTTTGAAGAGAATAGGATTGACTATCTAGATGTAACACTTGAGGGAGATACAGGCATTGGATGTATATCCACCTCACTATATACCAAACCTATATCTGCAAATTCCCTTTTGCATGCAAAGAGCTGTCACCCCAAACACATGCATTATGGGGTTTCCAAAGGGGAAATGATAAGAATTAGACGTAATTGCTCTGATGAAGATACCTTTCTTAAGGAGAGTAGAAACTTAATTAACAAATTGAGAGCTAGAGGCTATCCAGAAAATAGCTTATAAAGATGTTAGAGACATATCTAGGGAAGAACTACTTAAACCCAAAATGTCAAAAACAAAATGTAAGAGGAATGAGAAAGGTACAAGCCACAAGAGTCAAACTGGAGGAATCACATTCGTGACTACCTACACCAACCAATACAATAGTATCTGTAATATTATCAGAAAGAATTTATCAATTTTGAAAGCTGATAATGTATTGAAAAACGTGATTGAAGAGGGGTGCAAGTTTGTGTCTAAAAGGAATGTTACTATTGGTAATATGGTGTCCCCTAGTGTATTGAGGAAACCCAAGAAGATTAGCAGTTGGCTCACATGTAAAAGACACTATAAGTGTGGCACACGTAGCTGTGTAGCATGTGACCTTACGCAGACGAGCAAGGTTTTTCAATCTTCCAGTACCCACAAGGTCTTTAACTGTGGCTTTTGTACAAATTGTAGATCAGACTATGCCATATACATGGTGACATGCACAGCCTGTGAGAAACAGTATATAGGATGCACTTCCAGAGAGACTAGAGTCAGGATTAAGGAACACCTATATGACATAGATAAGAATAGAGCTACAACAGGAGTCTCAAAACATTTCATATTTGAACATGGGGGAGATATAAGTATGCTCACCTGGATGATTATTGATTTGGTAATGAAACAGCCCAGGGGTGGTAATAGGGTACATGCCCTCTTTAGAATGGAGGCCTACTGGATTTTTACACTTAGGACGCGTAAACCAAATGGCCTAAACATAGATGGAGACATCATTAACTTCTGGGAGTAAATAGGCAGTAAGATAGGCCATGTATAGTAAATGGATGTAATGATGAGAATAATTGTTACTAATCATTTTTTCTATTCTAAACACAAACAAAAGTTAAATATTAGGGTACAGTCAGTGTCTCTCCTAGAATAAGGATGAAGAAATCTAACTTGTATATATGCATGCACAACACATATATATATACTCATCTATTATCATTGTTTAGTAGATATGTAGTACTTAACTAGATTAAGATGGATTTGAAAATATATCTAATGAAATGCATGCAATATTACAAGTAGAGAAGTTACACCATAGTCAGTTAGGGGTTAACTGTACTGTAATAATGTGTGCTTCCCTTTTACAATATCATTGATGGTGTTGAACTGCTGTCTCTTTAAGTCTCCATACTACAGCTTTCAGTGGGAAAAGAGGCAACCAATGAGAATGTGAGGGAGCGTATTTAAGCTCCACAGGTGCTAGTCAGATTAAGTCTATGAATAAGGCTAGATAGCCGAAACGCGTCAGACTGACAGATTTCCCAATGAATTTTTATGGTTTTAACATGTGTGCCGTGGATTTTAATCGAATTTGAATAAAGGAAACATTTTAACTTTTATGGAATGCAGTTATCGATTGATTTTCCTGTCTCTGTCGGTGTTTACTTGGGTGTATGTGCAAGTTTGAGTTTGTGTGTGTGTGTGTCCATTGTCTGTTCTTTTTTAGGACATTATGACCTTACTACTGAATATTCACATCTTTCTACAGACTTTGAGACTAACGAGACTTTTCCGGAAGTCACCAATCCACCATTTAACCTTTAAATTATTGTTTAAGAAGTTCAGGGCCCTTCCTTTCAGCCACTGCATGCTGTTGTCATCATTTAGTTGGCATCTTCCTTTACAAAAAGATAATCAGAACTCCATATTTTGTTTTCTAAATTTCCTTTTTTTACAAAACTGTAGTTTACCTCATTACTTGATTGGTCAATGTAAACAAGTGCTGAGTGTCTGTTTGGGTGTCTGAGTGTGTTTCTTTGCGTGTCTGCTAGAGTGTCTATATGTGAATCCTTATGTGTGAGTGTGTGTGTGTTTCAGTGTATGAGTGTGTCTGTGTGTTTGTATGTTACTACCTTTACAACATTTCCAAGTTTAAATAGACACTTAAGAATAAAGTGCATATACGTTTTAGTCACTTGGTCAAAAATTGCACATGTCAAAGGAGGGGGGGCCCTGATCAATGGTTAAGTCAGGGGCTTCAAAATTTCTAGTGGCAGCCCGGTCTGCCGCTCCCGATATCGCTGCAACTATACTAAAGTTATTAACCCCTATTCTATCGCTCCAGACATCGCGCAACTAAATAAAGCTATTAACCCCTAAACCTCTGGCCTCCCACATCACTACCACTAAATAAATCTATTAACCCCTAAACTGCCAGCCCCCCACATCACAAAAATCTAAATTAAACTATTAACCCCTACACCTACCCCTAAACCTAACCCTAACACCCCCTAACTTTAACATAATTAAAATAGAGCTAAATTAAATTTACAATTATTAACTAAATAATACTTATTTAAAACTAAATACATACTTACTTGTGAAATAAAACCTAAGCTAGCTACAATATAACTAATAGTTATATTGTAGCTATCTTAGGTTTTATTTTTATTTCACAGGTAAGTTTGTATTTATTTAAACTGGGTAGACTAGTTAGTAAATAGTTATTAACTATTTACTAACTACCTAGTTAAAATAAATACAAAATTACCTGTGAAATAAAACCTAACCTGCCTTACACTAAAACCTAACATTACAAAAAATTAAAAAAACACTAAAATCACAAAAAATAAAAAAACACTAAAATCACAAAAAATAAAACAACACTAAAATCACAAAAAAATACAAAAACACTAAAATCACAAAAAAATAAAAAACACTAAAATCACAAAAAATAAAAAAACACTAAAATCACAAAAAATAAAAAAACACTAAAATCACAAAAAATAAAACACTAAAATCACAAAAAAATACAAAAACACTAAAATCACAAAAAAATAAAAAAAAACTTACCATTACAAAATAACAAACAAAAAAAACACGAAAATTATCCCAAAAAATAAAAATTATAAGGGCCTTTTGTAGGGCATTGCCCTAAAGTTAACAACTCTTTTGCTACAAAACAAAATAAACACCCCCTAACAGTATACAAACCCCCACCCCCAAACCCACAAAATAAAAATAAAGTAAAACCTAATCTACCCATTGCCCTGAAATTGGCATTTGTATGGACATTGCCCTTAAAAGGGCATTTAGCTCTTTTGCTGCCCAAGCCCTAATCTAAAAATAAAAACTCACCCAAAAACGAAAAAAAAAAATACATTACATGCCAGAAACAGCATTTATGAAGCAGCAATCTAAAGACCGCTGCTCCATAACCTGTTCGTCTGCTCTGAGCAGGCGGACAGAAATCGCCACAATTCAACCCGATCGAGTACGATCAGGTTGATTGACACCCCCCTGCTAGCCGCAAATCTGCAGGGGGCGGCGTTGCAACAGTAGCTCACAATAGCTGCTGGTGCAATGCTGAATATGGAGAGCGTATTGCTCTCCGTATTCAGCGAGGTCTGTGGGACCTGATCCGCACTGTCGGATCAGGTCCGCCAGACCTTTGATAAATAGGGGCCATCAGCTCTTTTTCTGAAGAAAAAAAAAAATACAAATACCCACTAACATTACAAACCCCCACCCCCCTAAAGCCACAAAATAAAAAAAACTATTTTAAAACCTAATCTACCCATTGCCCTGAAAAGGGCATTTGTATGGGCATTGCCCTTAAAAGGACAGTATACTGTAAAATAGCTTTTCCCTTAATTATTTATTTTACCAACTGCAGGGTATAAAATGTATGAAATTTGCTTTTTTAAGGATTATTTGTGTATATGAATTAGCTGATTTTGTGTTTTTAGGCCCCAACCTAATACAATGGGTTGAGCTTGTAGGTATAATCAGATCTCATTACTTTATCACGTTGTGTACATATACCTGCTTCTTTATCTTATATCTGTCCATAAACCAATCACCAATAATTGGAGAGAACAATGGAAAATTAACATTTTATTACCTTATCTCTTCTATAACCCACTGGGAGTGTAATTTCTTCTACTGGCTGTGTTAACACAGCTTGGCCTTGAGGCCAAAAACTTTCAGGATGGGTAGGAATACCACAGGCTAAATAAACTATTTCAAATGCCAATATAAGGGCAATGGAAATACTTGTAAACAATTTAATACACTCCACCAGGTAAAGTAGATCTATGGGAACAAATTAAAGAAGAGAATTTATTTTAGGAAACTGTCCCTTTAACAGGGCATTTAGCTCTTTTGCTGCCCAAACCATAATCTAAAATAAAAACCCACCCAAAAACCCTAAAAAAAAGCCTAACACTAACCCCGATGATCCACTTACAGTTTTTGAAGTCCCGCTTGAACGATCTTCATCCCGGTGGCGAAGTCCTCATCCAGGTGGAAAGAAGTCTTCATCCAGGCAGCCTCTTCGATCTTCATCCAGGCAGCATCTTCTATCTTGATCCCGGCAGCTCGGAGTGGGTCCACCCTGAAGACATCCGACGTGGAGCATCCTCTTCATACGGTCGCCACCGTACACTGAATCTTGAATGCAAGGGAGCCATTTCAAGATGGCGTCCCTTGCATTCCTATTGGCTGAAATATTTGAATCAGCCAAAAGGAGTTAGAGCTGCTAAAATCCTATTGGCTGTTCAAATAAAATTTAACAGATAACTTCAGACTACCAATCCATAACTCATGGACCTTGCTTCCGTAGCAGATTGCCTGTGGCAATTAACATAATCTCCCTGATATGTGTAGCATGGTTAGATTCAGTTTAGCTCTCATATTAGGTTATATAGGTTAACTTGCTGACATTTTACAATAGCTTCTTACCCACGTGGATGCTGCTATCCGTTGGATGGCGCAGCAATTAATTCTGCCCAACGGCTCAAGAACTGTAGATAGTCCTGCAGGTTTTATCAGTTGCATTAGGTAAGCGGATTAGATATCACGGATCCGTCACTACCCACAGTCAGGCTTCAGTTGCGGCATGCATGTAGGCCCCAGCAGGTCCGTTTCGGAGAATCACATTTTCGGCACAGTCCAGCAAGCTCTCCTCACCTCTGTGGATCTTTATGGGCTATTTTGAGATGAGTTATGGCAGGATTGCTAGCTTATTCCTCCTTTATACTTCACTAACCGCCCAGAGTTCAGAGCTCACACGATCATCTTGGAGCTCAGTCAAGCTCCACCCTCATGTGTCCTCCTTTAAAGGGACACTCAAGTCAAAATTAACTTTAAACTTTAATGATTTAGATAGAGCAGCAATTTTAAACAACTTTCCAATTTACTTAAATTAACAAAATATGCAGTCATTTTATATTTACACTTTTTGAATTACCAGGTCCTACTGAGCATGTGCAAGAATTCACAGAATATATGTATATGTATTTGTGATTGGCTGCTGTCACATGGTACAGGAGGAGAGTAAAACATAACTTTAAAATTTGTCAGAAAAAAATCTGCTACTGATTTGAAGTTCAGACTAAGTGCTATTGCATTGTTTATATCATGCATTTGCTGTTTATGCAAATCTACTTTATTTACTGATCCTTTAAAGCTGCAATATGGCAACCCTACTTACCCTTCAACATTTGTTTTACAATGTATGATATATAATATGTATGTATAAAAAAATTACTTTAATATCATCATTGACAAATGTATGTTTGTAGTGAATGTAATTCCTAACTCTGATGTCACTGGGCAAAAATGCGTTATTGCATGCATATACATTAAGAGAGATTTAAAGAGACATAAAAGTCAAAATGGAACTTATTTTTGTATTAAAGCATACATAGGCAGGCTCAGGAGCAGCAATGCACTGCTGGGAGCTAGCTGGTGATTGGTGGCTACACATATATGCATCTTGTCATTGGCTCACAAAATGTGTTTTATTTCCCATTCAATGTATAGCAGAACATTTTTTATTTCAATGCCCCTTAAATTCATAGGTTTTATCTTCTTTGAGAGAATGCCAGTAGCCCTGTGCACCAATAAATGGCAAGAGATTATATGATAGTAAGCTTCAAGTACATAACAAGTACGAAGTTGACAAAAAAGCTTAGGCTGGAATTTGTTTCCATTAAATGGAACCAGAACAAAGGGACATGATTTGAAAATGAAGGGTAGCAGGTTCAGGAGCAAGTTGACAGAAGGCAGTGTCATCTGTAGAAACCACATAAGGGGGCACATACATAGCTCCCAGCAGCTCCTGGAGGACTAACAGTGTTTTTGTTGGTGGGAATGTGACGGGGGCGTGACTGGGATGTACCATGAGCAAGACTGCTATAGTTGGTTTTCAGATGTCCTCCATACAATTATTGGACAATTTATAGGCAACTGAGCATAATGATCTGTGCGGTCACTCAATGCCCTTGCACAAAAGCTTTACTTTAGACCCTACGCGTTATCCAACCATGTATATTTTTTCACTACTAGGCAGTCATTTTAGCCCTTGGCTGTTAGAAACATACAAATCAATAATTGTACCTCTTTGGTTTCCAGTAACACACGTAAATAGTAGAGATGTATCCCCTTTGTTGCCTGTCACTTCTTTCCATTAATGAGATACCTTATTATTTGCTGCTGTTAAAGTTGTGGGAGTGGAAATATATAACTTGGAAGTCATGGTGCAGAGTTTAAGATCACTGGCATAGTGCACCCCTTCCCTCCACTACCACTTGTCCAGGAGGTCTGACCATTCAAATAAACATATAAAACTGTGTAAAGGGTCAGACAATACTCCCAGCTGCCTTCTCCAGTGTCTTGGAGGGGTATGACTTCATGCAAAAAAATTCTGCCTTCCAAGAAGCTCACTTCCCACCACTGTACAATGCATGCTGGGAATTAAGTCCAGAATTGCATAATCACAATACTGAGAGTTAAATAGTGTGCTACAAATTCCAGAATGCTATATAACTCTCAGAATGCTGTGCTTTGTCCTCTAAAACAGAGCTACACTGAGGGGGGATTAAAAGAAGAACACAAAGGACATTGAATTGTCTTTTTTCACCCCCTGCAGTTTATACTCCAGGTGGAGAGGAAAATCCGTGGTGGTGGGGATACAATACAAAAGGATACACATTTTAAAAAGTTAATTTGATTATGAAAGTAAATTAGATTTTCTTCTTGCTAAAAATCACCCCAGAAGAGGAATGTGATACTTACCTCTTTCGTTCATCGTTGGAGCTGAATTGGAGAGCACTTGTGGCAGTGATGTTCCCAAGTCCAGGTCTTTGAGGGTTAATTCATTCATAAAATGTGGCAGCTAAAATAAAAATTAAAGACAGTAGTTATACACCACTCTACAGTGTAAGGTCTGGGGCACAAAGCAGCTTGCATTGTTCATCCACATCCTCAAATTGTGTAAATATCTAGGTATCCCAGTGGGACTGATGCAATTAAAACATTGTAATTCATTAAAGCATACAATGTTGCCTTTATTACTCTAGCTTACCCCTGCAAAGGAGTTAAACACATAGGTAAAATTGTGCTCAGGAACTGCAGCTTGCAAGCAGAACACAGTCTGTGAGCCAATCAGGAGATGTAGTCACACAACCCGCCACCATCTGTGTTCTGCTTGCAAGCTGCATCTCCCAAGCACAATTTTACTAAGGTGTTTAACTCCTTTGCAGGTTAATCTAGGTTCATTAAGACAACATTTTATGCTCTAATGAATTTACCAGGCTTTAACTGCATCAGTCCCAGTGAAATTGCTGGATGATACCTTGATGTATACAATTTGGGGCTCCTGAGTGGGATGTTACCTATGTGTTTAAAGTGAATGTAAAGTTTCATGAAAGAGTGTGCGTCTCTTGCTCGCAGTCTTCCGCTAAAAATAACACACAATCTGGTATTTAAAATTGTTTACCAGAGCAAGTATTAAAGTGAATGTAAAGTTTCATGAGTGAGTGCCCGGTTTTTAAAAATACTATTAAAAACAGGGACACTTTCATTCATGAAACTTTACATTGCAACGTATTTTTACAAATACTTACCTTTTTCTTCAGCAAAGCCGGATCAGTGATCCCCCGCTCGCTTTTCATGCTGTACTTAGCACAGGTATGACGAAACCGGCTTCCTCCAATCACGGTGTGGCCTCACGAGATGGACACTCTGGGGTGCACGCCATGATTGGAGGACACCGGTTTCGTCATTGATGACATAAGTGCAGAGGCGCTGTGGGTGGGGGATTGCCAGTCCGGCTTTGCTGAAGAAAAAGGTATTTGTAAAAATACTCAGTGCAAGCACCATGGCTTTATTGGTGCATGAAACAAACCTGCAGCCCTTTGTAAGGGTTAAAAACAGATCTGTACAAACAATAGCATTTTTACTCTCTTTAATTTGATGTTTAACATCCCTTTAAAGGGACAACTTTCATTATTCAGATAGAGCACACAGTTTTAAGACACTTTCCAATTCACTTCCATTATCTAAATGTGCAAAACATTTTTGTGTGAACACTTTGAGGCACTTGCTCCTAATGAGCATGTGCAAGATTCCAAGAATATACATATATGCATTTTGTAATTGGCTGATGGCTGTCATATGATGTAGTTAAAGAAAAATGCAACTAACAAAATTTGTTCGAAAAAAATCTACCACCAAATTCAAACTAAATGCTTTTGCATTGTCTTTTTTATTATGGATTTATTGATTATGCTATTATACTGTGTTTAGTGGTCCTTTAAGGTTGCTTCTTAAAACCTTACCTTGATTTTACTCAGCTTCTTTTGAATCTTGTTGGCCACCATATCTTCCCAGTACTTCTCTCTTAGGAAGTCCCAAAATATTCGTCCAATGAGAACATTTATCCAGTTTAACTGGGAGTTGCTTACGGGGCTGCGTTCTACCTGGTACTGGGGAAAAAAACAGCAGAGGATGTTGCCTGAGGCTTGAAAGATTCAGCTGGTTTCCGTGGTAGCATCTGTCATATTGGGCTCAAATACACATAATTAATTGAATATTTTGTATATGCTAAAAAAAGCAAAGAACTCTCTGCTCCTGTACATGTCTAAGTGCTGTAGATCCTGACAACGTTGTACTAGGAATATTAATATAAAGAATCAAATAAAAAAAATCCTTCATATTTATAATGAATTTATATTTACTGTTCTATAGACATTATTATAGATAAGGTAATACAAAATGATAAAAGGAATGCACCATATCATTAACATTCACAGTCTATACTTATTAAACATGAAAAACTCACAGGAGGTCCAAAAACACAGAAACAAAAATAAAGAACACACTGAAACAGAAATACTAATGTAAAAATAAAATATTCTGTTTTGTTAGAGCATTTTGTTTTTGAACACACTTCCTTGTTAAAAGGGATACTAAACCCAAAATTTTTCTTTCATGATTCAGATAGAGCATGCAATTTTAAGCAACTTTCTTATTTTCTCCTATTATTATTTTTTCTTTGTTCTCTTGCTATCTTTATTTGAAAAAGAAGGCATCTAAGCTAAGGAGCCAGCCAATTTTTGGTTCAGTACCCTAGTCATTTTTGGTTCAGAACCCTAGATTGGTGCTGTCCAATCAGCAAGGACAACCCAGGTTGTGAACCAAAAATGGGCCAGCTTCTAAACTTACATTATTGCTTTTCAAATAAAGATAGCAAGAGAATAAAGAAAAGTTGATAATAGGAGTAAATTAGAAAGTTGCTTAAAATTGCATGCTCTATCTGAATCATGAATGAAAAAAATTGGGTTCAGTGTCCCTTTAAGTATTTAACGCCATCAAAAGAGTTAAACGCTTTATCTTAGTTTAAATTCTGGAACACCCCCATTCTGCTTCAGATGAGGACACCATTAAATACTTCAACACATTTAAGCAAAAAACTATCTTCTTCCGGAGTATTCCACTTTGTTAGGAAGGATGCAAAAATGTATTTAGCCATTAAGGAAGCCCTGCTAAAACCCGTTGACCCATTCAATTCTTAAGGACCCCCTGCTAAAACCCGTTGATCCATTACATTTTTAAGGAAGCCCTGCTAAAACCCATTGACCTATTAAATTCTTAAGAAAGCCCTGCTAAAATATGTTGACCAATTAACTTCTTAAGGAAGCCCTGCTAAAATGCGTTGAGCCATTACCTTCCTAAGGAAGCCCTGCTAAAATGCGTTGAGCCATTAACTTCTTAAGGAAGCCTTACTAAAATGTGTTGAGCCATTAACTTCTTAAGGAAGCCCTGCTAAAATGCGTTGAGCCATTACCTTCCTAAGGAAGCCATGCTAAAATGCGTTGAGCCATTAACTTCTTAAGGAAGCCTTACTAAAATGCATTGAGCCATTAACTTCTTAAGGAAGCCCTCCTTAAATGCCCTGAGCCATTAACTTCCTAAGGAAGCCCTGCTAAAATGCACTGAGCCATTAACTCTCTAAGGAAGCCCTGTTAAATTGCGTTGAGCCATAAACTCTCTAAGGAAGCCCTCCTAAAATGCACTGGGTCATTATCTTCTTAAGGAATCCCTGCTAAAATGTGTTGAGCCATTATCTTCCTAAGGAAGCCCTGCTAAAATGCATGAAGCTATTAACGTCCTAAGGAAGCCCTGCTAAAATGTGTTGAGCCATTAACTTCCTAAGGAAGCTCTGCTAAAATGTGTTGAGTCATTAACTTCCCAAGGAAGCCCTGCTAAAATGTGTTGAGCCATTACCTTCCTGAGGAACCCCTGCTAAAATGTGTTGAGCCATTACTTTCCTAAGGAAGCCCTGCTAAAATGTGCTGAGCCATTATCTTCCTAAGGAAGCCCTGCTAAAATGCATGAAGCTATTAATGTCCTAAGGAAGCCCTGCTAAAATGTGTTGAGTCATTAACTTCCTAAGGAAGCCCTGCTAAAATGCGCTGAGCCATTACCTTCCTAAGGAAGCCCTGCTAAAATGTGTTGAGCCATTACCTTCCTAAGGAAGCTCTGCTAAAATATGTTGAGCCATTATCTTCCTAAGGAATCCCTGCTAAAATGCGCTGAGCCATTAACTTCCTAAGAAAGCCCTGCTAAAATGCACAAAGCTATGAAGGTCCTAAGGAAGCCCTGCTAAAATGTGTTGAGCCATTAACTTCCTAAGGAAGCCCTGCTAAAATGCGTTGAGCCATTAACTTCCTAAGAAAGCCCTGCTAAAATGCATGAAGCTATTAACGTCCTACGGAAGCCCTGCTAAAATGCGTTGAGCCATTAACTTCCTAAGGAAGCCCTGCTAAAATGTGTTGAGCCTTAAACTTCTTAAGGAAGCCCTGCTAAAATGCACTGAGCCATTAACTTCCAAAGGCCTAGATTTGGAGTTTGGCGTTAGCCGTGAAAACCAGCGTTAGAGGCTCCTAACGCTGGTTTTAGGCTAACTCCGGTATTTGGAGTCACTCAAAAAAGGGTCTAACGCTCACTTTTCAGCCGCGACTTTTCCATACCGCAGATCCCCTTACGTCATTTGCGTATACTATCTTTTCAATGGGATCTTCCTAACTCCGGTATTTAGAGTCGTGTCTGAAGTGAGCGTTAGAAATCTAACAACAAAACTCCAGCCGCAGGAAAAAAGTCAGTAGTTAAGAGCTTTCTGGGCTAACGCCGGTTCATAAAGCTCTTAACTACTGTACTCTAAAGTACACTAACACCCATAAACTACCTATGTACCCCTAAACCGAGGTCCCCCCACATCGCCGCCACTCGATTAAATTTTTTTAACCCCTAATCTGCCGACCGCCACCTACGTTATACTTATGTACCCCTAATCTGCTGCCCCTAACACCGCCGACCCCTGTATTATATTTATTAACCCCTAATCTGCCCCCCACAACGTCGCCGCAAACTACTTACAATAATTAACCCCTAATCTGCCGACCGCAAAGCGTCGCTACTTAAATTATCCTTATGTACCCCTAATCTGCTGCCCCTAACACCGCCGACCCCTATATTATATGTATTAACCCCTAATCTGCCCCCCACAACGTCGCAGCTACCTACCTACACTTATTAACCCCTAATCTGCCGAGCGGACCGCACCGCTATTATAATAAAGTTATTAACCCCTAATCCGCCTCACTAACCCTATAATAAATAGTATTAACCCCTAATCTGCCCTCCCTAACATCGCAGACACTTAACTTCAAACATTAACCCCTAATCTGCCGACCGGAGCTCACCGCTATTCTAATAAATTTTTAAACCCCTAAAGCTAATTCTAACCCTAACCCTAACACCCCCCTAAGTTAAATATAATTTAAATCTAACGAAATAAATTAACTCTTATTAAATAACTTATTCCTATTTAAAACTAAATACTTACCTGTAAAATAAATCCTAATATAGCTACAATATAAATTAAAATTACATTGTAGCTATTTTAGGATTAATATTTATTTTACAGGCAACTTTGTAATTATTTTAACCAGGTACAATAGCTATTAAATAGTTAAGAACTATTTAATAGTTACCTAGTTAAAATAATTACAAAATTACCTGTAAAATAAATCCTAACCTAAGTTACAATTAAACCTAACACTAGACTATCATTAAATTAATTAAATAAAATATCTACAATTACCTACAATTAAACCTAACACTACACTATCAATAAATAAATTAAATAAACTACCTACAATTACCTACAATTAAACCTAACACTACACTATCAATACATTAATTAAATAAAATACCTACAAATAACTACAATGAAATAAACTAACTAAAGTACAAAAAATAAAAAATAACTAAGTTACAAAAAATAAAAAAATATTTACAAACATAAGAAAAATCTTACAACAATTTAAAACTAATTACACCTACTCTAAGCCCCCTAATAAAATAACAAAGCCCCCCAAAATAAAAAAAATGCCCTACCCTATTCTAAATTACTAAAGTTCAAAGCTCTTTTACCTTACCAGCCCTGAACAGGGCCCTTTGCGGGGCATGCCCTAAGAAGTTCAGCTCTTTTGCCTGTAAAAAAAAACATACAATACCCCCCCCCCAACATTACAACCCACCACCCACATACCCCTAATCTAACCCAAACCCCCCTTAAATAAACCTAACACTAAGCCCCTGAAGATCTTCCTACCTTGTCTTCACCCTGCCAGGTTCACCGATTGGTCCAGAAGAGCTCCTCCGATGTCCTGATCCAAGCCCAAGCGGGGGGCTGAAGATGTCCATGATCCAGTCTTCATCCAAGCGGGGCAGAAGAGGTCTTCCATCCGATTGAAGTCTTCATCCAGGCGGCATCTTCTATTGTCATCCATCCGGAGCGAAGCGGCAGCATCCTGAAGACCTCCGACGCGGAACATCCATCCTGCCCGACGACTGAACGACGAATGACGGTTCCTTTAAATGACGTCATCCAAGATGGCGCCCCTCGAATTCCGATTGGCTGATAGGATTCTATCAGCCAATCGGAATTAAGGTAGGAATATTCTGATTGGCTGATGGAATCAGCCAATCAGAATCAAGTTCAATCCGATTGGCTGTCAGATTGAGCTCGCATTCTATTGGCTGATCGGAACAGCCAATAGAATGCGAGCTCAATCTGATTGGCTGATTGGATCAGCCAATCGGATTGAACTTGATTCTGATTGGCTGATTCCATCAGCCAATCAGAATATTCCTACCTTAATTCCGATTGGCTGATAGAATCCTATCAGCCAATCGGAATTCGAGGGACGCCATCTTGGATGACGTCATTTAAAGGAACCGTCATTCGTCGTTCAGTCGTCGGCCAGGATGGATGTTCCGTGTCGGAGGTCTTCAGGATGCTGCCGCTCCGCTCCAGATGGATGTCGATAGAAGATGCCGCCTGGATGAAGACTTCAATCGGATGGAAGACCTCTTCTGCCCCGCTTGGATGAAGACTTCAATCGGATGGAAGACCTCTTCTGCCCCGCTTGGATGAAGACTTCTACCGGATCATGGACATCTTCAGCCCCCCGCTTGGGCTTGGATCAGGACATCGGAGGAGCTCTTCAGGACGGATCGGTGAACCTGGTATGGTGAAGATAAGGTAGGAAGATCTTCAGGGGCTTAGTGTTAGGTTTATTTATGGGGGGTTTGGGTTAGATTAGGGGTATGTGGGTGGTGGGTTGTAATGTTGGGGGGGGGGGGTATTGTATGTTTTTTTTACAGGCAAAAGAGCTGAACGTCTTGGGGCCTGCCCCGCAAAGGGCCCTGTTCAGGGCTGGTAAGGTAAAAGAGCTTTTAACTTTAGTAATTTAGAATAGGGTAGGGCATTTTGTTATTTTGGGGGGCTTTGTTATTTTATTAGGGGGCTTAGAGTAGGTGTAATTAGTTTAAAATTGTTGTAATATTTTTCTTATGTTTGTAAATATTTTTTTTTTTTTTGTAACTTAGTTCTTTTTTATTTTTTGTACTTTAGTTAGTTTAATTCATTGTAGTTATTTGTAGATATTGTATTTAATTAATGTATTGATAGTGTAGTGTTAGGTTTAATTGTAGGTAATTGTAGGTATTTTATTTAATTAATTTAATGATAGTATAGTGTTAGGTTTAATTGTAACTTAGGTTAGGATTTATTTTACAGGTAATTTTGTAATTATTTTAACTAGGTAACTATTAAATAGTTCTTAACTATTTAATAGCTATTGTACCTGGTTAAAATAATTACAAAGTTGCCTGTAAAATAAATATTAATCCTAAAATAGCTATAATATAAATGTAATTTATATTGTAGCTATATTAGGATTTATTTTACAGGTAAGTATTTAGCTTTAAATAGGAATAATTTATTTAATAAGAGTTAATTAATTTCGTTAGATTAAAATTATATTTAATTTAGGGGGGTGTTAGTGTTAGGGTTAGACTTAGCTTTAGGGGTTAATACATTTATTAGAATAGCGGTGAGCTCCGGTCGGCAGATTAGGGGTTAATAATTGAAGTTAGGTGTCGGCGATGCTAGGGAGGGCAGATTAGGGGTTAATACTATTTATTATAGGGTTAGTGAGGCGGATTAGGGGTTAATAACTTTATTATAGTAGCGCTCAGGTCCGCTCGGCAGATTAGGGGTTAATAAGTGTAGGCAGGTGGAGGCGACGTTGTGGGGGGCAGATTAGGGGTTAATAAATATAATATAGGGGTCGGCGATGTTAGTGCAGCAGATTAGGGGTACATAGGGATAATGTAAGTAGCGGCAGTTTACGGAGCGGCAGATTGGGGGTTAAAAATAATATGCAGGGGTCAGCGATAGCGGGGGCGGCAGATTAGGGGTTAATAAGTGTAAGGTTAGGGGTGTTTAGACTCGGGGTACATGCTAGGGTGTTAGTTGCAGACGTAGGAAGTGTTTCCGCATAGCAAACAATGGGGCTGCGTTAGGAGCTGAACGCGGCTTTTTTGCAGGTGTTAGGTTTTTTTTCAGCTCAAACAGCCCCATTGTTTCCTATGGGGGAATCGTGCACGAGCACGTTTTTGAGGCTGGCCGCTTGCGTAAGCAACTCTGGTATCGAGAGTTGAAGCTGCGTTAAATGTGCTCTACGCTCCTTTTTTGGAGCCTAGCGCAGCCTTTATGTGGACTCTCAATACCAGAGTTATTTTTATGGTGCGGCCAGAAAAAAGCCGGCGTTAGCTACGCGGGTCCTTACCGACAAAACTCCAAATCTAGCCGTAAGAAAGCACTGATAAAATGTATGAAGCTATTAGCGCCCTACGGAAGCCCTGCTAAAATGTGTTGAGCTATTAACTTCCTAAGGAAGCTCTGAAAAATGCATTGAGAAGTTGAAATATGTAAATACATTCATTGATGATTATACACTATTACATGTTTCTGTTTTTACATTATGTTTTACATGCAGCTGGTGCAAAATATTATTATTTGCTGCTTTATTGACCTCTAGGTTGTGCTTCATTAGCTGTCAAACGGCAAGATTACAAGTGTTGCGGTATGGCTATACCGCTGAAAAATTGGCCATTGCATGCGGAATATGCAGGTCTGCTGTATTACAAGTTGTGGCAGTACAGCTATACCGCTAGCATTTTAGCCTTTACGCAACTCTCCATTCCGCACTCAATAAATGACTTTTAAGTGTGGAATTTTCATTGCGCACGTATTACAGGCTGTGCGGTCCGGCTATTATGCTAGCGTTATAACTTTTACTGCCGTGATCCATTCCGCGATCAGAGACCAGTAGTTATGGATTTTGGAAAACAAAAATGTTTCACAAAACTCATAACAAAAATGTACAAAGTACACATCGCCAACACAAAATTAAAGTATTAACCCCTAATCTGCCACCTACATCGCCAACACTAAAATAAAGTATTAACCCCTAAACCTCCGACCCCCCGCATCACAAATATTATAATAAACCTATTAACCCCTAAACCGCAAGCCCCCACATCGCTACTACTATAATAAACCTAGTAACCCCTAAACTGTCGGCCCCCCACATCGCTACTACTATAATAAACCTTTTAACCCCTAAACCGCTGGCCCCCACAACGCTACTACTATAATAAACCTATTAACCCCCAAACCGCCGGCCCACCACATTGCTACTACTATAATAAACCTATTAACCCCAAACCGCCAGACGCCCACATAGCTAATACTAATCTATCAACCCCTAAACCGCCGCCCCCCCCCCAGGGCCGGACTGGGACCAAAAAAAGGCCTGGGCATTTTGGGGCATAGAGGCCCACTCCCCCCCCCCCCCCTCCGCTCACCACTTTTTATTTAGCCATACTTTAGGTAGGGTGTCGGACCTTAAAGGGATACTAAACCAAAAAAAATCATTGCATCATTCAGATAGAGCATGCAATTTTAAGCAACTTTCTAATTTACTCCTATTATCAATTTTTCTTCGTTCTCTTGCTATCTTTATTTAAAAAGCAGAAATGTAAGTTTAGGAGCCGGACCATTTTTGGTTCACAACATGGGTTATGCTTGCTTATTGGTTTGCTAAATGTAGCCACCAATAAGCGCTATCCATGGTGCTGAACCTAAAATGGACTGGCTCATAAACTTTATATTCCTGCTTTTTAAATAAAGATAGCAAGAGAATGAAGACATTTTGATAATAGGAGTAAATTAGAAAGTTGCTTAAAATTTCTGCTCTATCTGAATCATGAAAGAAAGAAACTGGGTTCAGTGTCCCTTTAACTGGTGCAGCAGAAACCTAGAAACGGATTTCTTAGTTGAGGAATGCTACATATTAAACAGCTGTTACCTAAATATGATTGTTTAATATAACGTTTGCAGAACATCTTCTCTATAGCATTTGTCTAACTGAAGCCATAGCTAAAATTACATTCCACTGAACCAATCATTTCTCTATACACAAACAAATATTTGCATAATTCCAGCCATAGGTTTCTATAAATATTTTATTTTGTTTACAGAGAGAAATTTGATTTGCTCAAGGATTTTTTTTTTAAACTTCTCATTCTTATAATAAATAATATTTAAAATATGCAATGAAAGTATAGAAAGACTGACACACCATTGAGTCTTGAAGTGGTCTCTGACTATTTAATCTAATTAATTTTATTTATATACTATAACAGTAATTTATTTTCTCAGTGTTACACCAGAAATACACCCACACACATCTTTCTACATACACACACATAATGACATGCATACATACATATTCACTCACATACCTACATACAAATACACACACAATTACATGCAAACATACATATTCACTCACATACATACATACAAATACACACACAATTACATGCAAACATACATATTCACTCACATACATACAAATACACACACAATTACATGCATACATACATATTCACTCACTTACATACAAATACACATACAATTACATGCAAACATACATATTCACTAACATACATACAAATACACATACAATTACATGCAAACATACATATTCACTCACATACATACAAATACACACAAAATTGCATGCATACATACATATTCACTCACTTACATACAAATACACATACAATTACATGCATACATATGTATTCACTCACATACATACAAATACACACACAATTACATGCATACATACATACATATTCACTCACATACATACTAATACACACACAATTACATGCATGCATACATACATATTAACTCACATACATACAAATACACACACAATTACATGCATACATACATATTCATTCACATACATACAAATACACACACAATTACATGCATACATACATATTCATTCACATACATACTAATACACACACAATTACATGCATGCATACATACATATTAACTCACATACATACAAGTACACACACAATTACATGCATACATACATATTCATTCACATACATACAAATACACACACAATTACATGCATACATACATATTAACTCACATACATACAAATACACACACAATTACATGCATACATACATATTCACTCACATACATACAAATACACATACAATTACATGCATACATACAAATTCACTCACATACATACAAATACACACACATAATTACATGCATACATACATATTCACTCACATACATACAAATACACATACAATTACATGCATACATATTCATTCACATACACACACAATTACATGCATACACACAAATACACACACATAATTACATGCATACATACATACATATTCACTCACATACATACACATGCACACACAATTGCATGCATACATACATATTCACTCACATACATACAAATGCACACACAATTACATGCATACATACAAATTCACTTACATACATACAAATACACACATAATTACATGCATACATACATACATATTCACTCACATACATACAAATGCACATACAATTACATGCATACATACATATTTACTCACATACATACAAATGCACATACAATTACATGCATACATACATATTCACTCACATACATACAAATGCACACACAATTACATGCATACATACAAATTCACTCACATACATACAAACATACACATAATTACATACATACATATTTACTCACATACATACAAATACACACACAATTACATGCATACATACAAATTCACTCACATACATACAAACATACACATAATTACATACATACATATTTACTCACATACATACAAATACACACACAATTACATGCATACATACAAATTCACTCACATACATACAAATGCACACACAATTACATGCATACATACAAATTCACTCACATACATACAAACATACACATAATTACATACATACATATTTACTCACATACATACATATTCACTCACATACATACAAATGCACACACAATTACATGCATACATACAAATTCACTCACATACATACAAACATACACATAATTACATACATACATATTTACTCACATACATACAAATACACACACAATTACATGCATACATACATACATATTCACTCACAAACATACAAACACACACATAATTACATGCATACATACATACATATTTACTCACATACATACAAATACACACACAATTACATGCATGGGTGGGGGGGTTTATTGTTAGGGGGGACTTTGTAATTTGTTAGGTAAAAAAGCTGATTGCTTCAGGGCAATGCCCTACAAAAGGCCCTATAAGGGCTATTGGTAGTTTATTGTTAGCTTAGGGGGTGTTTTTATTTTGTGTTGGCTTTTTTGTTTTTATAGGGGTATTAGATTAGGTTTAATTTTTATTATTTTGGATAATGTTGTTTATTATTTTTTGTAATCCTAGTGTTTTTTATTTTTCGTAATTTTAGTGGGGTTTTTTTTTTGTAATGTTAGGTTTTTTATTTTTTTTCGTAGTGTTAGGATTTTTTAATATTGTAATTTATGGGGGGGGGGGTTTAAATAGTAATGTTAGGTTAATTTATAGTTTAATCTTAGTTTTTTTTTATTTCATCAGGTAAGTTTTTATTTATTTTAAAGGTAGTTATATTGTAAGTTGAATTTAAAGTTAGGGGGTGTTAGGTTTAGGGGTTAATATTTTAATTTAGTGTGTTGCGATGTGGGGGGGCTGGCGGTTTAGGGGTTAATAGGTTTATTATATTATTTACAATGTGGGGTGCCAGTGGTTTAGAGGTTAATAGGTTTATTATAGTAGTTGTGATGTGGGGGGCTGGCGTTTTAGGGGTTAATAGGTTGATTATAGTAGTTGCAATGTGGGGGTCCAGCGGTTTAGGGGTTAATAGGTTTATTACAGTAGTTGCAATGTGGGGGGCCGGCAGTTTAGGGGTTAATAGGTTTATTATAGTCGTTGCGATATGGGGGGCCGGCGGTTTAGGGGTTAATAGGTCTATTATAGTAGTTGCGATGTGGGGAGCAGTGGTTTAGGGGTTAATAGGTTTATTATAGTAGTTGCAATGAGGGGGGCCGGCATTTTAGGTGTTAATAGATTTATTTAGTGTTGGCGATGTCAGGGGTGGATTAGGGGTTAATAGTTTTATTTAGTGTCGGCGATGTCGGTGGTGGCGGTTTAGTTGTTAATAACTTTATTTAGGTGTTAGCGATGTGGGTGGGCGGCGGATTAGGGGTTAATATCTTTATTTAGTGTTGCCGATGTCGGGGGGCGGCGGAACTTGTAATCTTAGTGACTAAAAGCTTTGGTATAAATAGTCATAGTTATTAAAAAATATTTAACTTCAAATAAAATACAAATAATGTAAAATACTTAACTGTTTCATCAAAATAATATGAACCAAAAAGGGTAACTGAGGTGTCAGAACAGTTTTTTCCTATCTGATGGAAATTCTCAGATGTAATTTATTAATTTCAACTTGACTGCTATATTTAGAATTCTCTAAATCTGCCTGAGACTATTTCACTTTTAGTCACATTTACCTAAGAGTTTTCCTTTCACCAGTTTGTTGTCATGACCTAGTTATCTGAGACAGAGACAGAACTCTGAATTGTCCCGCATTTTGCAGTGATCGTTTTGGGTTGGAATCTCTATCTTGCTTTCCCACCTGCTACCTCCTCCCATTATTTATTTCCTGGTTGCTATAAAAGAAACTTTGGACTGCACAAACACTGGCTCATACCCCTACAAAGGGATATCTAACTTTAACCCTAAACAGCAAGCTCTGTCATAGGCTGTAAATACTCCATCTTTGAAACAAGTCATTCTTTGCCTAAAATCCACCCTAAAGGCTCATGGTCCTGAAACCAAAGTAGACAATGTTGAGAGATATTGTTATCTCTTTTATCTTCTTATTGTACCCACCAAATGATATATATATATATTAGCAACAACAAACAAGAGAGGCATGTGTACATGTGTAGTCTGTTTTCAAGTGTTGGCTTCTCCGTCTCTCTTGTTTGTTGTTGCTAATTCTATTACTAGAACCTCACAATTCCTGTGAATATAATACAGGTACAGTGTCCATTTATATAATTGGGTAACATAGGGGCAATTAATACGTACGAGTAGTACCATTGGTCCTTTTTTTGTTTTCATATATATATATATATATATATATATATATATATATATAAAAGGAATAGTCTAAGCAAAATTAAACTTTCATGACTCAGGTAGATCAGGTAATTTTCAGCAACTTTCTAATTTACTTCTATTTTGCTTCAGCACCTGAGTAGCACTTTCTGATTGGTGTCTACATGTAACCACCAATCAGCAAGTGCTACCCAAGCGTTGAACTAAAAATGGGCCTGCTCCAAGGCTTACATTCAAATAAAGATACAAAGGGAACTCAGAAAATTTGAAAATATGATTAAATTAGAAAGTTGTTTAAAATTGCATGCTCTATTTTGACTAGACTATTCCTTTAAGGACTATAAATATCAGAGAGGAACAGAAAATATACCTTTTTCCTTGGAGTTGGGCTACTGGCCTCACTTTGGCAGGGGCTTAGAAGGGGGCTAATTTGTTCAGGTGGGATAAAATGACCCATGTAGGATGTGTAGTCCAGAAGTATCTTCTGTTTGACATTTCCTACCAGGTCCTTGGGCCTAAACTGGCAGGGATTCTCCTCTGTGCTCTCCCCACTGCAGTTACTAGGTCCTCCCCAGCTGCTCGGGCTGGAATGTGTGTTTGGAACAAAACCTAAAAAGAAAAAGGGCATCACAATATAATACTGGTAAGATATATATATATATATATGTTTGACAAAGGGGGAAACCCCGAAACGTTACAGATTGAATAAAGTCCACAGTGGTGGTGAAAATAAGACCTATGAGTGCGGTCTCTGCTTTTGTTTATATTGTCTTTATGCACTGCACCTAGGCATCATATGTACAACGTGAGTGCTTGGTGACCACAATTTGCTTTTTATATATATATATATATATATTTATATATGTACTTTATGCCACATAGTATCATTACACATGACAACAGGTAAGAATATGCTTGAAATGTCCAAGTTTGGTTATCCTGTGTGTCCTAAATTCCAATGACATACAGAAGGCAGTTTTTAAAATTATTAGTTACATTTAATAACCCATTTTTTGTGGGGTTTAGGATTATTGTTGGGACTGGGATTGAAGTTAAAGGGGCATTAAAAGTAGAACTGCATACCCAATAAATAAACAATAAAAGATAATGCAATAGCACTCACTCTGAATTTCAAATGAGGAGCAGATTTTTTTTATTTGAAATCTTTGATATGTCCTTCCGTTTCCCTGCCCCTGTATCATGTGACAGCAATCAGCGAATGATAGACTCATTAAAGTATATACTGTGAACTCTTGCACAGGCACAGTAGTAGCTGGTGCCTTAGACCGTGTGCATATAAAAAACTGTGTACAAATTGATAATTGCATTTGTTTTTTTAATTATATGCTCTGAATCCTGAATTTGACTTAAATGTTCTTTTAAGGGGACAGTGTACTCTAAAATTAATTTCCCAGTAATGTATTTCCAGTGACTTGTTGTACCAGTTACAGAGTATTGAATGTATGGGAAATTGTGGTTTAGGTTTATTTTTGTATATGAAACAGCTATTTTTGCTCATTTAAACCACAACCAATTTAGGGCCAGATAACAAGTAGAGTGTTGTTTAACACTCCCACTCGAACTGTGCCAGAAGTAAAAATCCCAACTGCTCCAGTGTGAAAATCCCAATTTAATATATTGCACGTGATAACTTATTCCCCAATATAATTCAATGGAGCCAAAAAAAGTGGAAAAAAACCACCCTACTTGCATGCAAACTCGATCGCATATTCTCAAGTGCGCTTACCTAACATGAAAATATGATTATGTCAATGTTCTTCACATAGCAGAATATGTTCTATTTATTCATAAATACACATTTCTACATTTATTTGATGGCATTTTGGCACAATATATTATCTGTACCTATATATATATATATATATATATATATACTGTGTATATATATATATATATATATATACATGATTATATATAGGTATAGATATAAATAGATACTGTATGTATATAGGAATATCTATTTATAAAGACCTAAAAACATATTCTGTTATGTGCAGAACATTGAAATGTAAATTATTTACAGTAAATACACAGTATATATGTATATATGTGTTTATATGTGTATTTATGTCTGTCAATACATATATAAACATATAAATACATATCAACAAGCATATATATGATGTGATTACCTTGTATCTAAGCCTCTTGCATTTTAGTCAGTCAGTGTTGACTCCTAGGTAATCTATTATCTATATGGCACACATGAACTAGCTCTCTCTAGCTGTAAAAAAAACTGTCAAAATGCACTGAGATAAGAGGCGGCCTTCAAGGGCTTAGAAATTAGCATATGAGCCTACCTAGGTTTAGCTTTCAACAAAGAATACCAAAAGAACAAAGCAAATTTGATGATAAAACAAATTGGAAAATTGCATGCCCTATCTGAATTATGAAAGTTTAATTTACTAGACTGTCCCTTTAACAATGTATAACATTGTTAATAGTTTTCTGCAAAACTGCTGACATATAGTGCTCTATATACATGCACAGTACCTACTTAGGTATGCTCTTCAACAAAGGACCAAGAGAACAGACAATTTGATAATGGATGTGAATTTGAATGTGTTTCTTTTTTACAACTGAACGCTCTATTTGAATCACAAAAGAAAACAAGTTGTCATTGCTTCCAAACTAACTTATTGGTAAAAAAAATAATAATGAATCTTGCATATTTACTAGGCATTTCATTGCTGATAGTTACCTGCCTTGCTCTCACATCTGCTGGTATTTCCCTGCCCATTTGTGAGCCCTCTGGAAGCTTTCACCAAGTGCTGGTACCATTCTTCTTTTTCCCTTCCTGTTCTTCCAAACAGATATAATGTTTCTGTCTTACAATCCCCAGGTAGCTTCTGGGTATTTTCTGGATTGAGTTTCAGAGCTTCTTCCCCTACATCCTCTGTCTCACATAGTTCTAAACTTGGGGACACCAATTCTTCTGTGTCAGAGAGCTGGATGCAGATAGGATACTTTTTATTCCATAGTCTTTTCCTTGCCAGACCATATGGATAAAGGAACACCTGTAGCAATACCAAAAATAAAGTGATCTATCCTGGTTAAATCTAGAGTTGCCAGTACTTGCCACCTTTTCTTGGTTAAAATACAGGTCATGCTCATTACAGGACTTATTTTAAATGATAATTTGTTTATAATTAGATTCCAGCGAACTTAGAAGTAGTTTGACCATGATAGCATCTTTATTTCTATATTTATATGGGCAGTAAAGTCAAAATTAAACTTTCATGATTTAAATAGAGCAATAAACAACTTTCTAATTTACTTCTATTATTTAATTTGCTTCATTCTCTTGGTATCCTTAGCTTCTTCCAAAATCCCTACCCCCCAACTCTCTCTAACTGTTGATATTAACATAATTACCCCAACCCTTCATGCCCGATATCTTGGGGTCACAATTGACTCAGATCTCTCTTTCACTCCCCACATCCAGTCTTTGGCCAATTCTTGCCACCTCCACCTTAAAAACATCTCCAAAATTTGCAACTTCCTCACACAAGACACAACAAAGACTCTCTCATCATTACCCGCCTTGACTTTTGCAACTCAATCCTCTCCGGCCTCCCTAGCTGCCGTCTATCTCCCTTACAATCCATAATAAATGCCTCTGCCAGGCTGATCTTCCTTACATGTCGTTCCTCATCTGCTGCACCTCTCTGCCAGTCCCTTTACTGGCTTCCTCTAACCTCCAGAATAAAACATAAAATCCTGACTCTAACTTTTAAAGCTCCTAATAACACTGCTCCACCCTATATCTCAGATCTTGTCTCTAGATACTCTCTCTCCCGTTCCCTTCGCTCTGCTCATGACCTCCTACTCTCCTCCTCTCTTGTTACCTCCTCACATTCCTGTTTACAGGACTTCTCCAGACTGGCTCCCAGGCTCCCATCTTGTGGAACTCTCTGCCTCACTCCACAAGACTCTCCCCTAGTTTTGAAAGCTTCAAGTGCTCCCTAAAGACTCTACTGTTCAGGGATGCATACAACCTACACTAACCTTTCCTAATACCAGTTCCTCTCCTCTATTGCTATCCCCTTGAACACCCTTAGCATGTAAGCCTACAAGCCTAGCTGTTTTGTAGATCAACTTCATGAGAGATGATTTGCAACAGTGAAACTCTTGGTAGGGCCATCTATACCTTGGTCTCTCATAACAGTCACTTTGCATATTAGACCCATGTCTTTAGTGCTGCTGAACCTGTTGGCGCTCTACAAATTACTGATAAAAATAATAATAATAACTGGTAATAGTTGAAAAGCATACCTAGGTAGGCTCAGGAGCAGCAATGGACTACTGGGAGCTAGCTACTGATTGGTGCCTGACCACATATGCCTCTTGTTATTGGCGTATGTAATGTATTCATTTAGTAGTGTATTGCGGCTCATTCAACAAATCATACCAAGAGAATAAAGCAAATCTGATAATAGAAGTAAATTGGAAAGTTGTTTAAAATTGTATTCTCTATCTGAATCACGAAAGAACAAATTTGGGTTTCATGTCCCTTTAATCTTTATTTTCAACTCGAACCTTAAAAATACCAGCCATGTCAGTAAAATACCAGTAGGGTGGCAACTTTAGTATATCAAGCTACAGTTGTAGAAAAGGCTAATCCAAACAAAAATTTGAGGTGTAACATGTGGTTGTAATCATCCAATAAAAATTAATTAAATAAGGACATAAATAAAAAAAAACCTCATATAACTAAATATCTATAGGGATCTTTGGTGCATGCTTGAAAATGTTTAAACATTTTTTTTGGTAATCATTAACTACTATTTGAATTCTCTCTTTTTCTTACCTCTGCATTGGTCAAGTCGTTGACCTGATGGTTAATGAAGACAATGTCAGGTATCTCCTCTCCAAAGATTGATCTTCGAGGCAAGTTGTTTTTTGGGTATGAACGTTTTATGGATGTGCCTTCTAATGTCACAAATACAGAGTGTGTGAACGCTGGGTGGTAAGTCTCAGGGTCATAAGAAAACATCTCGTTCATCCAGCCCTGGTATGAAAAAAAAGCAAATTATTTTTAAAGAGACGTTAAAGATATTTTATATATATATATATATATATATATATACTGTATATATACTACATATATATATATATGTTCGCCATGAAAAAATGTAATGATTACTCTTCAACTATTATTTTCAATGGACAGCAAAATAACCCGAGACTTACATTAAACAATTTAAAAAAAAAGTTAATTTAATGCAAAAAATAGTTACAGAACATATAACAAATAATTTCAGGAAAAATTAAGAATTTTATTATACAGAAATTAAATAATTCCTTTTAACATTAAATGTAATAATTCTGTATGAGACATATTAAAATAATAACAAATAACACCCCATAGCCGCCGACTTTAACCCACAGTTTTGTTTTGTTTTTTAAATGCTACATTAAAAAAAAAAAAGAAGAAGAAGAAAACTAACAATTGGGGGACATTTAGAAAATTAACCTCTGGTTAATTTTCTGAGTGCTAATGGCCAGCCGAGCTCGCAGAAGCAATAACCAGCCACTTGTAATGGCTGGTTATTTATTGCGTGCCCACAAATGGGCAAATTTGCCCATTTGCGGGCGCGCAATCATTTAGCGCTCCACTTGTAATGTAGCCTTAGATGTAATAAAGTAACTGAGTGTCAAGAAGACAAGAAACAGTCTTAGGTCAGTTTGGCCCAGAAGTATTAACCAAGAGTTCAAAAACTGAATTTCAAAATGGTTCTGATCAGAGCTATCTCAGGCACGGGATTAAATGTGGGGGTTTTTTAGTCCGGATTGGATAAGAAATTACTCTTTGTTCACTTTCAGGTTTGACACTGACAGGCTGCTTAAGCAATCAATCAGTTTAGTACTTCCTGATCTCTTGTGATTGGCTTCTCATTAGTATTTTTCATAGAACAAATATGAATGAATGTATGAACAAAATTTGTTTATTCCTTCATATGGTAATTCGTTCATTAGTCAAAAAACTAATGCAACTAATAACACATAAATTGTTATTTTTGCATTTGTTCCTGAATGAATGCACATCTCTAATTATATATATATAGAGTATATTTATATGTGTGTGTGTGTGTATATATATATAGAGTATATTTATATGTGTGTGTGTATATATATATATAGAGTATATTTATATGTGTGTGTGTGTATATATATATATATACATACATACATACACAATCATAGTAGCAATAGACTTACAACAACCATAATATTTTATGTCCAGGTGCTAATCCTCCATAGTTAGTAGAGTTTGAAAGATTGTATGTATGTATGTATGTATATATATATATATATATATATATATATATATATATATATATATATATATATATATACTGTGTATATATACACACATGCATAGTATATCTCAGCAATTAGGAGCTATGCTATAAAAGATCTTCAAACCCAAGAGCTATTATTCTGTTAAGAATATTTGAGGGATTTTGCAAAGCAACTGCAACCAGGCGCTACACCCCTTAAAAACATTCTTGAATATGTTTATCTCATTTGATTGTGGCTAATTAGGGCCCAATATCATAGCTTCTGCACTGATCTAAGCGTGAAGGAAGAGTCAGAGAAGCTGCAGCACACTTAAAGTGGCTTTAAAATCAACATTTGTATCATAAATATAAAAGTGCACTATTTAAACATGTTAAAAATGACAGAAAAAAAGCATGTAAGACATTTTTACAAACACCCATTTAAATACTAAGGGCTTGATTCTTCAAAACATATAGGCATGGAGAGAAATATCACGCCAACCCTCTCATGTCATGGGCAGACTTCACTAAATTCTCAAAAAAATGTGACTGAATGTGGGTGGATGTCTCTGCGAGTGTCGAGCTGCCTCCATACAAAATAATGATTTCTCTGGAATAGAGAATCTTAGAGAGGAAATTGAATATAATGGGGGGCTCCTGAACTGATAATATTTTTTGAAGCAAATACAAATTGCTCTGTTTTCAGCCTACATTAACTTGCATTTGTATCTAGTTTTGCATACTTCTTTTTCTATCAGCATGATAAATGCTTTTTGCTATTGGTGAGTTAAAATAGCAAAACTTGCAGGTGAAATATACTTTGAGATTATAAAAAAAATGTCTATGTACCATAAACTTGTATAATAAAAGTCCAAATTTATTGAAGCATATTAAAATAAACAGCATACTTCATCCAAGAAGTTAAAAACACGATCTAACGTATTTCGGTATTCCTAGCCGTAATCATAGATCTGATCTACCAATGCTAGATGGCGTGTTTTAAAGGGACTAGGTCCCTCCTACATTAAAAATAATCCAAAACAATTAACTATTTGAATGCCAGTTAACAATAAAGAAGTTAGCCTATAACAATTGAAATGTAAACATATTACTCTATAGGTTACATAGTATAGTATTACTCCCAATATTTAATAATATCAAACTGTGAACTGAAGCCCTTTGGCACCAATGTTTTCAGTTTATGAATCCAATATATCTCTTGACGCTCCAATCTGGCTAATTTAATAACCACTCTACGTAAGAATAAGTCCCCCTTCTGGTAATGTGTCTCAATAAAATGTGATAATGCTGAGCATGATTGATTATTGGTGATGTATCCTAAATGTTCCCTAATACTAGTACAAACGTCTCTCGTAGTTAACCCTACATATTGCTTGAAACACTGGGAACATTCAATGAAATAGATGACATAATGGGTAGAACTTTTTATACAACCTTGGGTGGTAAAAGTTTCTCCTGTCACATATGATGAAAAATTCGATCCTTGTTTAAAGGGACACTGTACCCAAAAAATTATTTTGTAATTCAGAAAGAGCATGCAATTTTAAGCAACTTTCTAATTTACTCCTATTATCAATTTTTCTTCGTTCTCTTGCTATCATTATTTGAAAAAGAAGGCAGCTATGCTTTTTTTTGGTTTCAGTACTCTGGACAGCACTTTTTAATTGGTGGATGAATTTATCCACCAATCAGCAAGGACAACCCAGGTTGTTCACCAAAAATGGGCCAGCATCTAAACTTACATTCTTGCATTTCAAATAAAGATACCAAGAGAAAGAAGAAAATTTGATAATAGAAGTAAATTAGAAAGTTGCTTAAAATTTCATGCTCAGTCTGAATCACAAAATATTTTTTTTTGGGTACAGTGTCCCTTTAAGGTAATCACAGGTTTTACAGCGCAATCATTTGTCTTATGACTGTACAAGTTATGTGTAAATAATTTCAGTGAGAACCCCAACATTTGTGAAAAGTTAAAGGCACAGTATACACCAATTTTCATTTAACTGCATGTAATAGACACTACTATAAAGAATAATATACACAGATACTGATATAAAAATCCAGCATAAAACCTTTTAAAAACTTACTTATAAGCTCCCAATTTAGCACTGTTTATGAGGTTAGGCTAGAACACCCACTGAAAGGGGCTGAGAGCAGCCTCTCCCCTGCATATGAAAAGACCCATTATACAAACAGAAGCAATCTGAAGACTGTATACATCCGTATACATCTAAAACTTTGGGGCTTGGTTAGAAGTCTGAAAATCAGCACAATGTTATTTGAAAATAAACAAAACATTTTTACAAAAACACACCCAGATGGGCTATATAAATGGAAGTATATTGGAAAAAACAGTGGCACTACCTGTGGTACAGATATTTACATCTTCCTTTTATTATTAAAGGCAAGGTAAATTTGTGTGCACTCGTTAACTATTTCTGAAATATCATTTAAAATTAGCATAACTTTCATTCATCATTTTCTATGGATCTATATCTATAGCCGCAATTCTTATTTTTAAAACTTCATACATCAACGATTCCTCGGCCGCCCGACTTTTCTATAGAAATGATTGACACTTCGCTACCACTGTGTCCTTCAATCAATGCTTTCTCCACATGGTGGTGAACACAGCATATCATAGCGCATGCGTCCGACCGTAATCCTCTACATTATTGACCGTGCGCGTTCATGAGTCGTGCATGCTCAGTGAAAATTACAGTGTACTTTAGCAAACAGCTGTGCAGAGAGAGATCTCGTAAATAGTAAGTATAATCAAGTTGATAGTTCAGGGACAATAAGGTAAAAGACTCTGTCTGATACATTCAATACAATGTATTTTACGGAAGTTGCGCATGCGCACAAGTTTTTTTATCCGTGAACGTGCAAAATGCCGACGTTGATAGCAAGTGGGTTGGGTCTCTACGATGAGACAAAGAAAAGAGGAAATAGAAGGGGGAGGAGTTTTACACGAAACGGTAGGGATAAAATAATTTATTTTTCATCAAAATACGTTATGCAAAGTTAATAAAAAGTTAGCGACTGCATTTCAGTGTTAAATAGCACACTATAGGTGTTTGCAAATGTACCAAACTTTACCTTGCCTTTAATTGGATATATTAAATCATGTAAAGGATGGGGTGCAGTGTATTGTGTTAAACTTGGAAACTGGGTTTTTCAGTTAAGAACTGAAAGAAAAGAATACACATATTGCACTCACAGACGTACCATAGTCTAACAGTATGAATGCTCTATTGTTAAAAAATTAACTTTTATTCAGAAGCTAAAAACAAATGATGTGAAAAAAACACATAAATGAGAATTGCAAAAATATCAAAAGGGAAAAAAATATAATTTCACAACTGTGGTTTTTGAATAACACTGTGTTCACAAATTTAGGGTAATGAGATAGTAGGCATAGGGTTAAATATTACCCAACACAACAGACAAACACAGACGCGTTTCGCCATCAAGGCTTTTTCAAAGGGCGTTGAGCATAATTTCACAAGATGATTTATACGATCTCGCTCGTGTTCATTGGTTAATTTAGTTGTCAATCACTACCAAAGTCATATGATTGGTGGAATTATGATCGTGTTGCTAAACTATTAGTTTGATTATTAAAGGGACATGAAACCCAAATTTTTTATTTTAAAATTTAGAAAGAGCATGTGATTTTAAACAACGTTCTAATTTACTTCTATTATCTAGTTGGCTTCATTCTCTTGATATCCTTTGCTGAAAAGCATATCTAGATAGGCTTAGTAGCTGCTGATTGGTGGCTGCACATAGATGCCTCGTATGACTGGCTCACCCATGTGCATTGTTATTTCTTCAGCGAAGAATATCTAAAGAGTGATGCAAATTAGATAATAAAACTAAATTGGAAAGTTGTTTGAAATGATATTCTTTACCTGAATCGTGAAAGAAACATTTTGGGTTTAGTTTCCCTTTAATACACTTTTGGGATTACAATGTGTGTAGATTAGTTTACTCAGAGGTAAATACGTTTAGTGATATGACAGAAAATAAGTTCTGAGTATGTTATTGCCTCAATTTTAAATGTCTGATTATCGATTGGTTAACCTTGTTGTCAGTCATTATTATGGCATTAGCGATTGGTTGTAACAGATGTCAATTATTTGTTCTAGTCCAATCATAGTAAACAATATCTTAAGAAGTTACATTTTAAAATAAAAAGGTTAAACAGGGATGTTACAGTGTAAATGGTTTAGCGATTCAAAAATGTATCATGTGGAGAAAACAAGAAGGTGTGTCAAAAACAGAAATTGTGTGAAAATCCATATGTTTAAAATAAACGGCATTTGATGTTCCGGATTGACTGATTAAGCTGTCAATCAATTGTGAACAAAATGTTGGAGCAAAAAAAAGTTACATAGTAAATAGAAAGTGTTAAATTGTGATATCAAAAAGTATCATAAAGAGTGAGATCGTAAGGGATTAATGTATGATTCAATCGGTGTCAGTACTAAAGATTGAAAGTGGGGTGAATTCTGATTATTAAGGTGGAATAAATGATTATTAATGATATTAAAAATCTGTGAAGTGAATAACTGGAAAGATAAGGTTGTGAAAAATAATACAAAGTTATGTTTTTTGTGTAGTATAGATAGCGATAATATTAATGGGTAAATATTTTCAAGATTGAAAACATAATTTATGTAAGAACTTACCTGATAAATTCATTTCTTTCATATTAGCAAGAGTCCATGAGCTAGTGACGTATGGGATATACATTCCTACCAGGAGGGGCAAAGTTTCCCAAACCTCAAAATGCCTATAAATACACCCCTCACCACACCCACAACTCAGTTTAACGAATAGCCAAGAAGTGGGGTGATAAAAAAGTGCGAAAGCATATAAAATAAGGAATTGGAATAATTGTGCTTTATACAAAAATCATAACCACCACAAAAAAAGGGCGGGCCTCATGGACTCTTGCTAATATGAAAGAAATGAATTTATCAGGTAAGTTCTTACATAAATTATGTTTTCTTTCATGTAATTAGCAAGAGTCCATGAGCTAGTGACGTATGGGATAATGACTACCCAAGATGTGGATCTTTCCACACAAGAGTCACTAGAGAGGGAGTGATAAAATAAAGACAGCCAATTCCTGCTGAAAATAATCCACACCCAAAATAAAGTTTAATGAAAAACATAAGCAGAAGATTCAAACTGAAACCGCTGCCTGAAGTACTTTTCTACCAAAAACTGCTTCAGAAGAAGAAAATACATCAAAATGGTAGAATTTAGTAAAAGTATGCAAAGAGGACCAAGTTGCTGCTTTGCAAATCTGATCAATCGATGCTTCATTCCTAAACGCCCAGGAAGTAGAAACTGACCTAGTAGAATGAGCTGTGATCCTCTGAGGCGGAGTTTTACCCGACTCAACATAGGCAAGATGAATTAAAGATTTCAACCAAGATGCCAAAGAAATGGCAGAAGCTTTCTGGCCTTTTCTAGAACCGGAAAAGATAACAAATAAACTAGAAGTCTTTCGGAAAGACTTAGTAGCTTCAACATAATATTTCAAAGCTCTAACAACATCCAAAGAATGCAACGATTTCTCCTTAGAATTCTTAGGATTAGGACATAATGAAGGAACCACAATTTCTCTACTAATGTTGTTGGAATTCACAACTTTAGGTAAAAATTCAAAAGAAGTTCGCAACACTGCCTTATCCTGATGAAAAATCAGAAAAGGAGACTCACAAGAAAGAGCAGATAATTCAGAAACTCTTCTGGCAGAAGAGATTGCCAAAAGGAACAAAACTTTCCAAGAAAGTAATTTAATGTTCAATGAATGCATAGGTTCAAACGGAGGAGCTTGAAGAGCCCCCAGAACCAAATTCAAACTCCAAGGAGGAGAAATTGACTTAATGACAGGTTTTATACGAACCAAAGCTTGTACAAAACAATGAATATCAGGAAGAATAGCAATCTTTCTGTGAAAAAGAACAGAAAGAGCAGAGATTTGACCTTTCAAGGAACTTGCGGACAAACCCTTATCTAAACCATCCTGAAGAAACTGTAAAATTCTCGGTATTCTAAAAGAATGCCAAGAAAAATAATGAGAAAGACACCAAGAAATATAGGTCTTCCAGACTCTATAATATATCTCTCTAGATACAGATTTACGCGCCTGTAACATAGTATTAATCACAGAGTCAGAGAAACCTCTTTGACCAAGAATCAAGCGTTCAATCTCCATACCTTTAAATTTAAGGATTTCAGATCCTGATGGAAAAAAGGACCTTGCGACAGAAGGTCTGGTCTTAACGGAAAAATCCACGGTTGGCAAGAAGCCATCTGGACAAGATCCGCATACCAAAACCTGTGAGGCCATGCCGGAGCTACCAGCAGAACAAACGAGCATTCCTTCAGAATCTTGGAGATTACTCTTGGAAGAAGAACTAGAGGCGGAAAGATATAGGCAGGATGATACTTCCAAGGAAGTGATAATGCATCCACTGCCTCCGCCTGAGGATCCCGGGATCTGGATAGATACCTGGGAAGTTTCTTGTTTAGATGAGACGCCATCAGATCTATTTCTGGAAGTTCCCACATTTGAACAATCTGAAGAAATACCTCTGGGTGAAGAGACCATTCGCCCGGATGCAACGTTTGGCGACTGAGATAATCCGCTTCCCAATTGTCTATACCTGGGATATGAACCGCAGAGATTAGACAGGAGCTGGATTCCGCCCAAACCAGAATTTGAGCTACTTCTTTCATAGCCAGAGGACTGTGAGTCCCTCCTTGATGATTGATGTATGCCACAGTTGTGACATTGTCTGTCTGAAAACAAATGAACGATTCTCTCTTCAGAAGAGGCCAAAACTGAAGAGCTCTGAAAATTGCACGGAGTTCCAAAATATTGATCGGTAATCTCACCTCCTGAGATTCCCAAACTCCTTGTGCTATCAGAGATCCCCACACTGCTCCCCAACCTGTGAGACTTGCATCTGTTGAAATTACAGTCCAGGTCGGAAGCACAAAAGAAGCCCCCTGAATTAAACGATGGTGATCTGTCCACCACGTTAGAGAGTGTCGTACAATCGGTTTTAAAGATATTAATTGAGATATCTTTGTGTAATCCTTGCACCATTGATTCAGCATACAGAGCTGAAGAGGTCGCATGTGAAAACGAGCAAAGGGGATCGCGTCCGATGCAGCAGTCATAAGACCTAGAATTTCCATGCATAAGGCTACCGAAGGGAATGATTGTGACTGAAGATTTCGACAAGCTGAAATCAATTTTAGACGTCTCTTGTCTGTTAAAGACAGAGTCATGGACACTGAATCTATCTGGAAACCCAGAAATGTTACCCTTGTCTGAGGAATCAATGAACTTTTTGGTAAATTGATCCTCCAACCATGATCTTGAAGAAACAACACAAGTCGATTCGTATGAGATTCTGCTAAATGTAAAGACTGAGCAAGTACCAAGATATCGTCCAAATAAGGAAATACCACAATACCCTGTTCTCTGATTACAGACAGAAGGGCACCGAGAACCTTTGTAAAAATTCTTGGAGCTGTAGCTAGGCCAAACGGCAGAGCCACAAACTGGTAATGCTTGTCCAGAAAAGAGAATCTCAGGAACTGATAATGATCTGGATGAATCGGAATATGCAGATATGCATCCTGTAAATCTATTGTGGACATATAATGCCCTTGCTGAACAAAAGGCAAGATAGTCCTTACAGTTACCATTTTGAACGTTGGTATCCTTACATAACGATTCAATATTTTTAGATCCAGAACTGGTCTGAAGGAATTCTCCTTCTTTGGTACAATGAAGAGATTTGAATAAAACCCCATCCCCTGTTCCGAAACTGGAACTGGCATAATTACTCCAGCCAACTCTAGATCTGAAACACAATTCAGAAATGCTTGAGCTTTCACTGGATTTACTGGGACACGGGAAAGAAAAAATCTCTTTGCAGGAGGTCTCATCTTGAAACCAATTCTGTACCCTTCTGAAACAATGTTCTGAATCCAAAGATTGTGAACAGAATTGATCCAAATTTCTTTGAAAAAACGTAACCTGCCCCCTACCAGCTGAGCTGGAATGAGGGCCGCACCTTCATGTGGACTTAGAAGCAGGCTTTGCCTTTCTAGAAGGCTTGGATTTATTCCAGACTGGAGATGGTTTCCAAACTGAAACTGCTCCTGAGGATGAAGGATCAGGCTTTTGTTCTTTGTTGAAACGAAAGGAACGAAAACTATTATTAGCCCTGTTTTTACCCTTAGATTTTTTATCCTGTGGTAAAAAAGTTCCTTTCCCACCAGTAACAGTTGAGATAATAGAATCCAACTGAGAACCAAATAATTTGTTACCCTGGAAAGAAATGGAAAGTAGAGTTGATTTAGAAGCCATATCAGCATTCCAAGTCTTAAGCCATAAAGCTCTTCTAGCTAAAATAGCTAGAGACATAAACCTGACATCAACTCTGATAATATCAAAAATGGCATCACAGATAAAATTATTAGCATGCTGAAGAAGAATAATAATATTATGAGAATCATGATCCGTTACTTGTTGCGCTAAAGTTTCCAACCAAAAAGTTGAAGCTGCAGCAACATCAGCCAATGATATAGCAGGTCTAAGAAGATTACCTGAACACAGATAAGCTTTTCTTAGAAAGGATTCAATTTTCCTATCTAAAGGATCCTTAAACGAAGTACCATCTGACGTAGGAATAGTAGTACGTTTAGCAAGGGTAGAAATAGCCCCATCAACTCTAGGGATTTTGTCCCAAAATTCTAATCTGTCAGACGGCACAGGATATAATTGCTTAAAACGTTTAGAAGGAGTAAATGAATTACCCAATTTATCCCATTCTTTAGAAATTACTTCAGAAATAGCATTAGGAACAGGAAAAACTTCTGGAATAACCACAGGAGATTTAAATACCTTATCTAAACGTTTAGAATTAGTATCAAGAGGACCAGAATCCTCTATTTCTAAAGCAATTAGTACTTCTTTAAGTAAAGAACGAATAAATTCCATTTTAAATAAATATGAAGATTTATCAGCATCAATCTCTGAGACAGAATCCTCTGAACCAGAAGAGTCATCAGAATCAGAATGATGATGTTCATTTAAAAATTAATCTGTAGGGAGAGAAGTTTTAAAAGATTTTTTATGTTTTCTAGAAGGAGAAATAACAGACATAGCCTTCTTGATGGATTCAGAAACAAAATCTCTTATGTTATCAGGAACATTCTGCACCTTAGATGTTGAAGGAACTGCAACAGGCAATGGTACATTACTAAAGGAAATATTATCTGCATTAACAAGTTTGTCATGACAATTAATACAAACAACAGCCGGAGGAATAGCTACCAAAAGTTTACAGCAGATACACTTAGCTTTGGTAGTTCCAGCACTAGACAGCGATTTTCCTGAAGTATCTTCTGACTCAGATGCAACGTGAGACATCTTGCAATATGTAAGAGAAAAAACAACATATAAAGCAAAATTGATCAAATTCCTTAAATGACAGTTTCAGGAATGGGAAAAAATGCCAAAGAACAAGCTTCTAGCAACCAGAAGCAATGAAAAATGAGACTTAAATAATGTGGAGACAAAAGCGACGCCCATATTTTTTAGCGCCAAATAAGACGCCCACATTATTTGGCGCCTAAATGCTTTTGGCGCCAAAAATGACGCCACATCCGGAACGCCGACATTTTTGGCGCAAAAAGAACGTCAAAAAATGACGCAACTTCCGGCGACACGTATGACGCCGGAAACGGAAAAGATTTTTTGCGCCAAAAAAGTCCGCGCCAAGAATGACGCAATAAAATGAAGCAGCCCACAGGGAAAAAAGAGTCAAATTTTTAAGGTAAGAAAAAATGTTTGATTCAAATGCATTATCCCAAATATGAAACTGACTGTCTGAAAATAAGGAATGTTGAACATTCTGAGTCAAGGCAAATAAATGTTTGAATACATATATTTAGAACTTTATAAACAAAGTGCCCAACCATAGCTTAGAGTGTCACAGAACATAAGATTTACTTACCCCAGGACACTCATCTACATGTTTGTAGAAAGCCAAACCAGTACTGAAACGAGAATCAGCAGAGGTAATGGTATATAAATAAGAGTATATCGTCGATCTGAAAAGGGAGGTAAGAGATGAATCTCTACGACCGATAACAGAGAACCTATGAAATAGACCCCGTAGAAGGAGATCACTGCATTCAAATAGGCAATACTCTCCTCACATCCCTCTGACATTCACTGCACGCTGAGAGGAAAACCGGGCTCCAACTTGCTGCGGAGCGCATATCAACGTAGAATCTAGCACAAACTTACTTCACCACCTCCATATGAGGCAAAGTTTGTAAAACTGAGTTGTGGGTGTGGTGAGGGGTGTATTTATAGGCATTTTGAGGTTTGGGAAACTTTGCCCCTCCTGGTAGGAATGTATATCCCATACGTCACTAGCTCATGGACTCTTGCTAATTACATGAAAGAAAATGTATTTATTTATAAAGTAATAAAAGGATTTGAATTGTTATCAACATGATTTGGTACGGAAAAAGAGATTATATATATATCTCTATGTGATATATATAATTTTCTTGATTGTATTGGGCATATATAAATATATAAATGGATCATCTACAAAACATTTATGCAAAAAAAATCTAGTGTACAATGTCCCTTTAAAAAAATATTTCTGGTTTGCTGTCATAGTCCTGTTTAAAAGGATCGCTGTGTCAAAACAGTATTTTTGATGCAAAAAAACTGAGAATTTGCATATCTAATTTGCATATCTTACCCACAATTCTCTTGTGCATTGGAAACATTGTATATTAAGAATTTCTGGGGAAAAGCAAGCGGGGATACTTGCCTAGATGTACTAATTTCCTATGCAAATATTTACAATGATTTAATTTTGAGACATGGAGGATTTTAATTTCAGTTTTTTATCTCCCCCCATAATTTTAATGAATTTTGGTTTAACCATGAAAATAGCTTTTCCAATGCAGCAACCAGAAATCTATCTCCTACTGATGAGTTCTAAAAAGAACGAAACAGGCTTGTCTAGTGAGTGATTTCTGGTTTGCTGTCATAGTCCTGTTTAAAAGGACCGCTGTGTCAAAACAGTATTTTTGAAGCAAAAAAACTGAGAATTTGCATATCTAATTTGCATATCTTACCCACAATTCTCTTGTGCATTGGAAACATTGTATATTAAGAATTTCTGGGGAAAAGCAAGCGGGGATACTTGCCTGGATGTACTAATTTCCTATGCAAATATTTACATTGATTTAATTTTGAGACATGGAGGATTTTAATTTCAGTTTTTTATCTCCCCCCATAATTTTAATGAATTTTGGTATGTATATATATATATATATATATATAAAAGGCAATTTTGAGAATTTGGGCAGTTCTGTTATACCAAATGAAAGTTACCACATTGCATCATTGTATACAAAACTGCAGATAAACACCTTAAAATAATAAAAAATAATGAAAAATATATACGTGTGGTTTTAGCTGAATCAGAAGTTGCCAGTGGACACATTTTAAGAGATTTTTTTCTACAGTTAGAAAGCTACAGATTTTTGGGGAATATGATAATAGTTTACATACTTTTTTTTTTTTTTGGTAAATTTACAATAATGTCTTTGAATAAATAGCTATTTTAAAATTGTTATCCACTGAAAGCTCTTTTATGCCAAAAAATCTATAGGTTTCATAGGTAAATAAAAAAAAAAAAGGTTTAAATAGAGTAATAGCAAAACTGCTAAACATTCTCCAGGACTTTAAGCAAGTTTTTGTCTAAAACTCCTGGTAGTGAATTTACACAGCAACAAGGTTTTATTTACCTTAAAGGGAATGTCAAGTAAAAAAAAAAACTTTCATGTTTTAAATAGGGCATGTAATTTTAAACAACTTTCCAATTTACTTTTATCACCAATTTTGCTTTGTTCTCTTGGTATTCTTAGTTGAAAGCTAAACCTAGGAGGTTCATATGCTAATTTCTTAGACCTTGAAGGCCGCCTCTAATCTAAATGCATTTTGATAGTTTTTCACCACTGGGGGACATTAGTTCACATGTTTTATATAGATAACATTGAGCTCATGCACGTGAATTTACCATGGAGACAGCTCTGATTGGCTAAAATGCAAGTCTGTCAAAAGAACTGAAATAAGGGGGCAGTCTGCTAAGGCTTAGATACAAGGTAATTACAGGGGTAACACGTGTATAATTATAACTGTACCAAATATAAACATTTAAGAAGTCAGATGGGTACTCACATTTTTTCTTAGTACACTTATGTACTAGTAGGTGCAGGCTAGTAGCTTAAGGTGTACCAGCAAACCCTCTCCAGGTGTAGATAGGCCAAAGCAGAGGGACTCTGCTCTTCCAGGTGGTGATATAGGGAGTCAGTTGCAGCAGTATATACTGCTATATATGAAGGTAAACCAGCACTTGTATTATGCAAATTAGTTTATTAAAAACAGATATTAAAACAAGTTTAAAAACATAAACAAGCAAAGGTTTGGGATGCAACACGTTTCTCAGCCGCAGCATGGGCTGTTTCATCAGGCAGTATATACTGCTGCAACTGACACCCTATATCACCACCTGGAAGAGCAGAGTCCCTCTGCTTTGGCCTATCTACACCTGGAGAGGGTTAGCTGGTACACCTTAAGCTACTAGCCTGCACCTACTAGTACATAAGTGTACTAAGAAAAAAAATGTGAGTACCCACCTGGCTTCTTAAATGTTTATATTTGGTGCAACATACTGATATACACATGAGGCGCCCCTCTTGTCTCCTATCTTTCATTCAGCTCTGGATATATCTGTGAGGAGGAGAGCAGCCCTGTCTTTGGTCTACTAAGGTTAGCCGGTACACCTAGAGTTACCGGCCTGCATCTATTAGTACATAGGTGTACTACGGCCTAATGTGAGTACCCATTTGGCTTCTTGTATCTGTCTTGTTGTAACATACTGATATACACATGAGGCGCCCGTCTTGTCATGTTTCATAATTATAACTGTGTTGGTTATGCAAAACTGGGGAATTGGTAATTAAGGGATTATCTATCTTTTAAAACAACAATAATTCTGGTGTTGGCTGTCCCTTTAATTAAAAGGCCATACTAGTGGAAAATGGCATGCTCTAATCCACAAAAGGGGTTAAAACCATAGTAGAAATACTGCTTGGGACCTGCAGAGCACTGCTGGTGCTGAGTGGAAACCATTCCTGATCCAATCAACAGAGCTAGTTGCACAACTAAGCTGTGTAACTAGCTTCGGTTTCCGCTTGGGACTTGCAGTGCTGTGCATGTCTTAAGAAGTACTTCTACTGTGTGTTTAACCCTTTCATGGGGGATAACATTTTCAATGTCACTTTTCTTTAATGATGACAATGGTTAGCTTTAGTCTGTAATGCTTTTTCAGAACCAACTTGGATAAAGTTCTATTATGTATTAAGAACTCTGCACTTCCTCTATCAAGAAATGTTTTGTTCATTCATATACCAGTGCAAGCAACCAATAAATTATACTGAATATTTTTTTTGTTTTCTAATAAATTTAATTTTTTTTAATATAACATGATTTTATTTTATTTTCATTACAAGCACAGTGAAACAATACGGCCTAAATGACAAGTTAACCACAACTAATAAAGCACATTTTTGGCCAAAGCGAAATATTTAACTTAAGCATTTTTAATACACCTGATACAAAAATAGTGTGTCCAATACTTTCAATGGAAGTGCTAATTTCACAGTCATTGTACTTACTATTTAAATGAGAAAATACTGGTATTAAAGTGGTGGTAAATCCATTTTGAAATGCTAGGATTTACCAGAGCCATAAATAAAGGTGACTTTCAGTCATGAAGTATAAAAAACATTGTGCTGAAAGTAGCTTTATTTAGCCACAAGTTATTGCCGACCTCAGCGCCTAAAACGGTAAAACTCCTTTTTTTTCAGTGAGGTGATGTTTTCACCTCTTAGCCAATAGTTGTGGAAGCTGATCAGAATTCTGCTGTATGGCTAGCACGCTATTGGCTAAGAGGACGCTGTTGATAAAAAGGAGTTTTGCTGTGGGTGGTCGGAGGCACTCAGCTTGGCAATAACTTGTGGCCAAATAAAGGTACTCTTAGCATGTAGTTTTTTATACTTCATGACTGAAAGTCACCTTTATTTAGGCACTGGTAAATCCTAGCATTTCAAAAAAATTATTTACCAACGTGTACTGAATAACATGGGACTTAAAGGGACAGTCTACAATATAATTTTTCTTTCATGTAATTAGCAAGAGTCCATGAGCTAGTGACGTATGGGATATACATTCCTACCAGGAGGGGCAAAGTTTCCCAAACCTCAAAATGCCTATAAATACACCCCTCACCACACCCACAATTCAGTTTTACAAACTTTGCCTCCTATGGAGGTGGTGAAGTAAGTTTGTGCTAGATTCTACATTGATATGCGCTCCGCAGCAAGTTGGAGCCCGGTTTTCCTCTCAGCGTGCAGTGAATGTCAGAGGGATGTGAGGAGAGTATTGCCTATTTGAATGCAGTGATCTCCTTCTACAGGGTCTATTTCATAGGTTCTCTGTTATCGGTCGTAGAGATTCATCTCTTACCTCCCTTTTCAGATCGACGATATACTCTTATTTATATACCATTACCTCTGCTGATTCTCGTTTCAGTACTGGTTTGGCTTTCTACAAACATGTAGATGAGTGTCCTGGGGTAAGTAAATCTTATTTTCTGTGACACTCTAAGCTATGGTTGGGCACTTTGTTTATAAAGTTCTAAATATATGTATTCAAACATTTATTTGCCTTGACTCAGAATGTTCAACATTCCTTATTTTCAGACAGTCAGTTTCATATTTGGGATAATGCATTTGAATCAAACATTTTTTCTTACCTTAAAAATTTCACTCTTTTTTCCCTGTGGGCTGTTAGGCTCGCGGGGGCTGAAAATGCTTCATTTTATTGCGTCATTCTTGGCGCTGACTTTTTTGGCGCAAAAAAATATTTTCCGTTTCCGGCGTCATACGTGTCGCCGGAAGTTGCGTCATTTTTTGACGTTCTTTTGCGCCAAAAATGTCGGCGTTCCGGATGTGGCGTCATTTTTGGCGCCAAAAGCATTTAGGCGCCAAATAATGTGGGCGTCTTATTTGGCGCTAAAAAATATGGGCATCGCTTTTGTCTCCACATTATTTAAGTTTCATTTTTCATTGCTTCTGGTTGCTAGAAGCTTGTTCTATGGCATTTTTTCCCATTCCTGAAACTGTCATTTAAGGAATTTGATCAATTTTGCTTTATATGTTGTTTTTTCTCTTACATATTGCAAGATGTCTCACGTTGCATCTGAGTCAGAAGATACTTCAGGAAAATCGCTGTCTAGTGCTGGAACTACCAAAGCTAAGTGTATCTGCTGTAAACTTTTGGTAGCTATTCCTCCGGCTGTTGTTTGTATTAATTGTCATGACAAACTTGTTAATGCAGATAATATTTCCTTTAGTAATGTACCATTGCCTGTTGCAGTTCCTTCAACATCTAAGGTGCAGAATGTTCCTGATAACATAAGAGATTTTGTTTCTGAATCCATCAAGAAGGCTATGTCTGTTATTTCTCCTTCTAGAAAACATAAAAAATCTTTTAAAACTTCTCTCCCTACAGATGAATTTTTAAATGAACATCATCATTCTGATTCTGATGACTCTTCTGGTTCAGAGGATTCTGTCTCAGAGATTGATGCTGATAAATCTTCATATTTATTTAAAATGGAATGTATTCGTTCTTTACTTAAAGAAGTACTAATTGCTTTAGAAATAGAGGATTCTGGTCCTCTTGATACTAATTCTAAACGTTTAGATAAGGTATTTAAATCTCCTGTGGTTATTCCAGAAGTTTTTCCTGTTCCTAATGCTATTTCTGAAGTAATTTCTAAAGAATGGGATAAATTGGGTAATTCATTTACTCCTTCTAAACGTTTTAAGCAATTATATCCTGTGCCGTCTGACAGATTAGAATTTTGGGACAAAATCCCTAGAGTTGATGGGGCTATTTCTACCCTTGCTAAACGTACTACTATTCCTACGTCAGATGGTACTTCGTTTAAGGATCCTTTAGATAGGAAAATTGAATCCTTTCTAAGAAAAGCTTATCTGTGTTCAGGTAATCTTCTTAGACCTGCTATATCATTGGCTGATGTTGCTGCAGCTTCAACTTTTTGGTTGGAAACTTTAGCGCAACAAGTAACGGATCATGATTCTCATAATATTATTATTCTTCTTCAGCATGCTAATAATTTTATCTGTGATGCCATTTTTGATATTATCAGAGTTGATGTCAGGTTTATGTCTCTAGCTATTTTAGCTAGAAGAGCTTTATGGCTTAAGACTTGGAATGCTGATATGGCTTCTAAATCAACTCTACTTGCCATTTCTTTCCAGGGTAACAAATTATTTGGTTCTCAGTTGGATTCTATTATCTCAACTGTTACTGGTGGGAAAGGAACTTTTTTACCACAGGATAAAAAATCTAAGGGTAAAAACAGGGCTAATAATAGTTTTCGTTCCTTTCGTTTCAACAAAGAACAAAAGCCTGATCCTTCATCCTCAGGAGCAGTTTCAGTTTGGAAACCATCTCCAGTCTGGAATAAATCCAAGCCTTCTAGAAAGGCAAAGCCTGCTTCTAAGTCCACATGAAGGTGCGGCCCTCATTCCAGCTCAGCTGGTAGGGGGCAGGTTACGTTTTTTCAAAGAAATTTGGATCAATTCTGTTCACAATCTTTGGATTCAGAACATTGTTTCAGAAGGGTACAGAATTGGTTTCAAGATGAGACCTCCTGCAAAGAGATTTTTTCTTTCCCGTGTCCCAGTAAATCCAGTGAAAGCTCAAGCATTTCTGAATTGTGTTTCAGATCTAGAGTTGGCTGGAGTAATTATGCCAGTTCCAGTTTCGGAACAGGGGATGGGGTTTTATTCAAATCTCTTCATTGTACCAAAGAAGGAGAATTCCTTCAGACCAGTTCTGGATCTAAAAATATTGAATCGTTATGTAAGGATACCAACGTTCAAAATGGTAACTGTAAGGACTATCTTGCCTTTTGTTCAGCAAGGGCATTATATGTCCACAATAGATTTACAGGATGCATATCTGCATATTCCGATTCATCCAGATCATTATCAGTTCCTGAGATTCTCTTTTCTGGACAAGCATTACCAGTTTGTGGCTCTGCCGTTTGGCCTAGCTACAGCTCCAAGAATTTTTACAAAGGTTCTCGGTGCCCTTCTGTCTGTAATCAGAGAACAGGGTATTGTGGTATTTCCTTATTTGGACGATATCTTGGTACTTGCTCAGTCTTTACATTTAGCAGAATCTCATACGAATCGACTTGTGTTGTTTCTTCAAGATCATGGTTGGAGGATCAATTTACCAAAAAGTTCATTGATTCCTCAGACAAGGGTAACCTTTCTGGGTTTCCAGATAGATTCAGTGTCCATGACTCTGTCTTTGACAGACAAGAGACGTCTAAAATTGATTTCAGCTTGTCGAAATCTTCAGTCACAATCATTCCCTTCGGTAGCCTTATGCATGGAAATTCTAGGTCTTATGACTGCTGCATCGGACGCGATCCCCTTTGCTCGTTTTCACATGCGACCTCTTCAGCTCTGTATGCTGAATCAATGGTGCAAGGATTACACAAAGATATCTCAATTAATATCTTTAAAACAGATTGTACGACACTCTCTAACGTGGTGGACAGATCACCATCGTTTAATTCAGGGGGCTTCTTTTGTGCTTCCGACCTGGACTGTAATTTCAACAAATGCAAGTCTCACAGGTTGGGGAGCAGTGTGGGGATCTCTGATAGCACAAGGAGTTTGGGAATCTCAGGAGGTGATTTTACCGATCAATATTTTGGAACTCCGTGCAATTTTCAGAGCTCTTCAGTTTTGGCCTCTTCTGAAGAGAGAATCGTTCATTTGTTTTCAGACAGACAATGTCACAACTGTGGCATACATCAATCATCAAGGAGGGACTCACAGTCCTCTGGCTATGAAAGAAGTATCTCGAATTCTGGTTTGGGCGGAATCCAGCTCCTGTCTAATCTCTGCGGTTCATATCCCAGGTATAGACAATTGGGAAGCAGATTATCTCAGTCGCCAAACGTTGCATCCGGGCGAATGGTCTCTTCACCCAGAGGTATTTCTTCAGATTGTTCAAATGTGGGAACTTCCAGAAATAGATCTGATGGCGTCTCATCTAAACAAGAAACTTCTCAGGTATCTGTCCAGATCCCGGGATCCTCAGGCGGAGGCAGTGGATGCATTATCACTTCCTTGGAAGTATCATCCTGCCTATATCTTTCCGCCTCTAGTTCTTCTTCCAAGAGTAATCTCCAAGATTCTGAAGGAATGCTCGTTTGTTCTGCTGGTAGCTCCGGCATGGCCTCACAGGTTTTGGTATGCGGATCTTGTCCGGATGGCCTCTTGCCAACCGTGGACTCTTCCGTTAAGACCAGACCTTCTGTCGCAAGGTCCTTTTTTCCATCAGGATCTGAAATCCTTAAATTTAAAGGTATGGAGATTGAACGCTTGATTCTTGGTCAAAGAGGTTTCTCTGACTCTGTGATTAATACTATGTTACAGGCGCGTAAATCTGTATCTAGAGAGATATATTATAGAGTCTGGAAGACCTATATTTCTTGGTGTCTTTCTCATCATTTTTCTTGGCATTCTTTTAGAATACCGAGAATTTTACAGTTTCTTCAGGATGGTTTAGATAAGGGTTTGTCCGCAAGTTCCTTGAAAGGTCAAATCTCTGCTCTTTCTGTTCTTTTTCACAGAAAGATTGCTATTCTTCCTGATATTCATTGTTTTGTACAAGCTTTGGTTCGTATAAAACCTGTCATTAAGTCAATTTCTCCTCCTTGGAGTTTGAATTTGGTTCTGGGGGCTCTTCAAGCTCCTCCGTTTGAACCTATGCATTCATTGGACATTAAATTACTTTCTTGGAAAGTTTTGTTCCTTTTGGCAATCTCTTCTGCCAGAAGAGTTTCTGAATTATCTGCTCTTTCTTGTGAGTCTCCTTTTCTGATTTTTCATCAGGATAAGGCGGTGTTGCGAACTTCTTTCGAATTTTTACCTAAAGTTGTGAATTCCAACAACATTAGTAGAGAAATTGTGGTTCCTTCATTATGTCCTAATCCTAAGAATTCTAAGGAGAAATCGTTGCATTCTTTGGATGTTGTTAGAGCTTTGAAATATTATGTTGAAGCTACTAAGTCTTTCCGAAAGACTTCTAGTTTATTTGTTATCTTTTCCGGTTCTAGAAAAGGCCAGAAAGCTTCTGCCATTTCTTTGGCATCTTGGTTGAAATCTTTAATTCATCTTGCCTATGTTGAGTCGGGTAAAACTCCGCCTCAGAGGATCACAGCTCATTCTACTAGGTCAGTTTCTACTTCCTGGGCGTTTAGGAATGAAGCTTCGATTGATCAGATTTGCAAAGCAGCAACTTGGTCCTCTTTGCATACTTTTACTAAATTCTACCATTTTGATGTATTTTCTTCTTCTGAAGCAGTTTTTGGTAGAAAAGTACTTCAGGCAGCGGTTTCAGTTTGAATCTTCTGCTTATGTTTTTCATTAAACTTTATTTTGGGTGTGGATTATTTTCAGCAGGAATTGGCTGTCTTTATTTTATCCCTCCCTCTCTAGTGACTCTTGTGTGGAAAGATCCACATCTTGGGTAGTCATTATCCCATACGTCACTAGCTCATGGACTCTTGCTAATTACATGAAAGAAAACATAATTTATGTAAGAACTTACCTGATAAATTCATTTCTTTCATATTAGCAAGAGTCCATGAGGCCCGCCCTTTTTTTGTGGTGGTTATGATTTTTGTATAAAGCACAATTATTCCAATTCCTTATTTTATATGCTTTCGCACTTTTTTATCACCCCACTTCTTGGCTATTCGTTAAACTGAATTGTGGGTGTGGTGAGGGGTGTATTTATAGGCATTTTGAGGTTTGGGAAACTTTGCCCCTCCTGGTAGGAATGTATATCCCATACGTCACTAGCTCATGGACTCTTGCTAATATGAAAGAAATGAATTTATCAGGTAAGTTCTTACATAAATTATGTTTTATTATTTTAAAAGATAGACAATCCCTTTATTAACCATTTCCCAGTTTTGAATCACCAACACAGTTATATTAATATACATTTTACCTCTGTGATTACCTTGTATCTAAGCATCTTCTGACAGCCCCCTGATCACATGACTTTTTATTTATTATCTATTGACTTGCATTTAGCCAATTAGTGCTGTGTTGTACTGACTCTTAAATAACTCCACGGGCTTGAACACAATGTTATCTATATGGCCCACATGAAATAGCAAATAAAAAAGCATGTGATAAGTATGTAGTGGCTTAGAAACAGACAGAAATTTAAAGGTTTAAATGTTATAGAGTAAATTAATATAACAATGTTAGTTGTGCAAAGCTGGGGAATGGGTAAGTAAAACTCCATTACTCAGATGTTTTTGCTATCTATCGACTTATTAAACAAACTTTCATGATTCAGATAGGGCATGTCATTTTAAACAACTTTCTAATTTACTTTTATCATCACATTTGCTTTGTTCTCTTGTTATTCTTTGTTGAAAGCCAAACCTAGGTAGGCTCATATGCTAATTTCTAAGCCCTTGAAGGCCACCTCTCAACTGAATGCATTTGACAGTTTTTCACCACTAGAGGGTGCTAGTTCATGTGTTTCATATAGATAACACTGTGCTCATGCACGTAAAGTTATTTAAGAGTCAGCACTAATTGCCTGAAATGCAAGTCTGTCAAAAGATCTGAGATAAGGAGGCAGTCAGCAGAAGCTTAGATACAAGGCAATTACAGAGGTAAAAAGTATATTTCTATAACAGTGTTGGTTATGCAAAACTGGGGAATGGTAAATAAAGGGATTATCTATCTTTTTAAACAATAACATGTTTGATGTTTACTATCCCTTTAACCGGCATAGACAGAGATTACAAGTGGAGTACTATTGATAGCGCAGGTGTGCTATCCATTTTGTGCACTGCACTAAGAATAGCACACAATCTAGTATTTCAAGTGTAAAATAGTTTTATAAGAGGATTTTAGCCTAGCCGACATTTTTAGCGTGCCTTATACTTTCAAAGGATAGCATAGGGCACACTAACATCACTCATATTAGTGTAGAGTAATGTGTAGTGCGTGAGCGCAATTCATAATAGTGCTTAAAAATAAAGTGTTAGGGCTAGAATAAAATATAATAAAACACATAATATGTTAAGAAAGTATTTCACACATATTTGTACATATTAGATTAAATATATGTTTATTTTCTTATTAATAAAAGTGTTTTAAGACTGATTTAAAGGGATATGGTATATGACAGTGTTGGACTAAATATATTAGATTAAATATATGTTTATTTTCTTATTAATAAAAGTGTTTTAAGACTGATTTAAAGGGATATGGTATATGACAGTGTTGGACTAGGAAGGGCTCAAAAGTGTATGTATATATGTATGTATGTGTGTGTACATGTGTATGTATGTGTACTCATAAATATGTACACACACACATACATATATACACACACATACTTATGTACACTCACAAACACATACATATGTACACACACACATACATATGTACATATACATACACATATAAACACGTATACATATGTACACATACATACACATACATATGTACACATACTTATGTACACACACATACATATGTACACTACACACACAAACACACACATATATATATATAAACACATATATATGTACACACACAAATATATATGTACACACACACACATATATATGTACACACACAAATACATATATACACACATACACATAAATATGTACACACACACATGCATATGTACAACCACAAACATATACATATGTACACACACATACACATGTATATGTACACCCACAAGCACATACATATACACACATATGTACATATATATACACATACATATATAAATATGCATGCATATGTACACATACAAACACATACATACACATACATATGTACGCATACATATGTACACACACCTACACATACATATGTACACTACACACACAAAAACATATATATGTTCACACACAAACAAATACATATGTACACACACATACACATGAATATGTACACACACATGCATATGTACAACCACAAACACATACATATGTACACACAAATACACATGCATATGTACACATGTACTACACACACAAACACATACATGCCCATACATATGTACACACACACTAACACTATATATGTACACAACATGTACACACACAAACACATACATATGTACACACATATACATACATACATACCTACACATACTTATGTACACACATACATACATACACATACATATGTACACAAACACACACACACACACATATATATATATATATATATATATATATATATACATACACATACATACACATACACATTACTGTGCAAATGTTTTACGCAGGTTTAAAAATTCTGTAAAGAAAGAATGCTTTCAAATATAGAAATGTTAATAGTTTATTTTTATCAATTAACAAAATGCAAAGTGAGTGAACAGAAGAAAAATCTAATTCAAATCAATATTTGGTCTGACACATTTTGTCTTCAAAACAGCATCAATTCTTCTAGGTACACTTGTGCAAAGTCAATGATTTTGTAGGCGTAGTCAGGTGCATTATGAAACAATTATACCAAACAGGTGCTAATGATTTGATATAGATTTTTCTTTTGTTCACTCACTTTGCATTTTGTTAATTGATAAAAAATAAACTATTAATATCTAATTTTTCTTGCTTTCAAGCATTTTTTCACACCTGCCAAAAACTTTTGCACAGTTCTTTTCATATGTACACAATCACATGCATACACATAATTATTCAGACACATACACATACAGTACATATCTGCACACACATACATACATATGTTCACACATACACATGTATACACAAATGCACATGCATACACTTACATATGTAATTCACACATTAATATGCACACACATGTACTGTACATACAAATATATATCTACACACACATACACATAAATACATACACATACATATGTACACACACATACTGTACATAAACATACCTATGTACACACACATACTGTACATACACATACATATATACACACATACTGTACATACACATACCTATGTACACACACATACTGTACATACATATACATACACATACATATGTACACACACATACTGTACATACACATACATATATACACACACATACTGTACATACACATACATACAAATACATGCATACATATACATATGTACACACACATACTGTACATTCAGATACATATGTACACACATACTGTACATACACATACATACACACACATACTGTACATTAACATACATTCACATACCTATGTACACACACATACTGTACATACACATACATATACATACATATGTACACACACATACTGTACATACACATAGATATACATACATATGTACACACATACTGTACATACACATACATATACCTACATATGTACACACACACACTGTACATACACATACATATACATACATATGTACACACATACTGTACATACACATACATATACCTACATATGTACACACACACACTGTACATACACATACATATACATACATATGTACACACACATACTGTACATACACATACATATACATACATATGTACACACATACTATACATACACATACATATACCTACATATGTACACACACACACTGTACATACACATACATATACATACATATGTACACACACATACTGTACATACACATACATACACATACAAATGTACACACACACTGTACATACACATACATATACATACATATGTACACACACATACTGTACATACACATACATACACATACAAATGTACACACATACTGTACATACACATACACATACATATGTACACACACATACTGTACATACACATAAATACACATACATATGTACACACATACTGTACATACACATACATACACATATATATGTATACACACATACTGTACATACACATACATACACATACATATGTACACACATACTGTACATACACATACATATGTACACACACATACTGTACATACACATACATACACATACCTATGTACACACACATACTGTACATACATATACATACACATACATGTGTACACCCACATTCTGTACATACACATACATATACATACATATGTACACACACATACTGTACATACACATACATATGTACACACACATACTGTACATACTCATACATACACATACATATGTACACACACATACTGTACATACACATACATACACATACTTACATATATACACACACATACTGTACATACACATACATATACATATGTACACACACATACTGTACGTACACATACATATACATACATGTGTACACACACATACTGTACATATGCATGCATACACATACATATGTACACACATACTGTACATACACATACATACATACACACACATATACACACACATACTGTACATTCGCATACATACACATACATATGTACACACACATACTGTACATACACATACATATGTACACACACATACTGTACACACACATACATATACATACATTGTGTACACACATACTGTACATACACATACATATGTACACACACATACTGTACACACACATACATATACATACATTGTGTACACACATACTGTACATACACACACATACATATCTACACACACACACTGTACATACGCATACATATACATACATTGTGTACACACATACTGTACACACACATACATATGTACACACACATACTGTACATACGCATACATATACAGTACATACATGTGTACACACACACAAACACATACTCCTCTAAGCTAATTTAGTACTAACCTAACACCCCCTAACCTAACAACCCCTAACTTAACACCCCATTAAATAAACCCAAATTACCTAAACGAATACATTCAAAAGATAAAAAATAATAATAAGTTTACAAAAAATTGAAAAAAAGCTAACATTACAGAAAATAAAAAAATCAAATTACCAAATTTCACAAAATTAATTAATTAATTCCTATGAAAATAAAAAAGACCCCCCAAAATAAAAACACCCCCTACTCTAATAATAAACTACCAGTAGCCCTTAAAATGCCGGGCATTGCCCCAAGATAATCAGCTCTTTTACAAAAAATATACACCTAACATTAAACCCCCCCACCCCCCAAAATAAAAGACCCTAACACTAAAAAACCTAAATTACCCATTGCCCTGAAAAGGGCATTAGTTTGGGCATTGCATTTAAAGGGCATTTAGCTCTTTTTCTGCCCATCCCTACTCTAAATAAAACAAATCCCCCCAAAAAAACCTTAAAAAATCCTAAGTCTAACCCCCAGGCGTCGCTGGGGCTTCCCGTTTTGCGTGGTGACGTCACGCACAATGACATGATGACGTCACTGCACAACTTTATTAACAAAATGACAATGCTAACTATAGGAAAAGGGGGCATGCTGCTTAGAAGCCTGTATCTTAGGCATCTAAGCAGCTACAAACCCCCAAGACCCACCGTTAGAAAGGTAATCACCTAACCGTTCCAACAGTGTAAGTCTTTGGGATCTTGGGAAAAAAAGTAAAAAAAAAATATATTTAAAATAAAAACAAAAACAAAAAAAACAACAACCTTAAAACAGCTTAGCACCCAGGTGGGATAGTGCTTAGCACTCAAAGGGTTAATATATTATTAATATTATAACAAATCAGTGGTCCCTGGTTATCTAATGGGGTCACCTGTCTTTGGTCTCCAGTATTGAGAAATACAGGAATGCAAATATAATCTCAAATTGTTGCAGATGTAGGATTTCCTTGGCAAATACACCACTCTGGACTACCTTAGCAATAAATACAGTTTGTGCACAATGTTATATTTTAAAATAGAAACAGATCAATATAATATTTTCATTCCTATAAGGCAACAACACATTTTCCATTGCATTTCCATCATTTTTTTTAAATCAAACACCATTTCTTTTTTTAAGAAATATAATGGCTTCCTCTTATGGTTCATTCTGCAGCCCAGATCCTACAGCATGAAGCAGTACAACTGAATCTTCCCTTGCAGTGGCTCACATAGCTTTTTAGAGACAATCTCAGCCAAATGAGTCTTTTTATTATTATTTTTGACTTGAGGTCTAGCGTGATAGGAAGTGTGCAGCCAAGCCTGGCATTGCTTTATGCTGATATATTGTTCATTCTAAGACTTGGCTCCAGCACTGGCTAAATTCCATAGCGATGCAGTGAAGTAACTCCCGCTAACCGCACACTATATTTTCAGGCCTTTTGTAAAATCTAGTCATCTGTATTGTGCTCTTTGAGAACTATTATTAGGAACAACAATGCTTCAGTGGTTTTCGCTTTTTCATATGTTAGAAAGAATTTAAAGGGACAGTAAAGTCAAAATTAAACTGTTGTTATTTGGGTAGAGCATACAATTTTAAACACATTTTCAAATTAATTCTATTATCAAATTTGCTTTGTTTTCTTGGTATTGTTTGTTGAAGAGTAGGATCGGGAGCAGTTATGCACTGTTGGGAGCTAGCTGAACACATCTGGTGAGCCAATGGCAAAAGGCATATATGTGCAACCACCAATCCCCAGCTAGCTCCCTGTAGTGCATTGCTGGCCCTGAGCCTACCTAGGTATGCTTTTCAACAAGGAATACCAAGAGAACAAAGCAAATTTGATAATTGCAGTAAATTAGAAAGTTCTTTAAAATTGCATGTTCTATCTGAATCATGTAAGTTTCATTTTGACTTTACTGTCCCTTTAAGTATATCATTCATATAAAGAACATGAGAACTAGCACAGGGGTAGGTCACACAGCGATAGGCAGCAAATATAAACATATATGTATAGGATTATCTACATATGTGTTTATATGTGTATACACACATATTAACACATAAATATATATATTTATATAAGAATATACATATATATTTACAGAGAACACACAGAACCCATAGACCGCAATGTAAAGGCGCTTTTCAGTGCCGTTTTTTCCTTTAAAAAATGCTAGCATTTGTTCATTTTAAAAAAGAACTACTCACTGTATTTTGGGGGCAATTAGGGAACATTTAGAAAATCAGACCTCTGGTTAAATTTCTGAGCGCTAATTGCTACCGCGAGCTCGTGGTAGCAATAGCCAGCCACTTGTAATGGTTATTTATCTTGCGTCCTCAAACGGGCGAATTTGCCCATTTATGGGCACACGATAAAATAGCACTCCACTTGTAATCAAGCCCTTAGCAAGGAGGGGAAAACTTACAGCCATATAAATAAAGTTAACAAGTAGGAATATTTCACAGTGAAAAATGATTGCTGCACAAGAGGCCATACAATGGGCAAAATAACTGTCTTTGGGGTCATGCAATTAAAGTCATTACCTAGCAGTTAGTTTCATGCACTTTACAATCCATTGTTTGGCCAAAAATGTTCAACTTTAATCCTTAAAGGGACGTGAAACCAAGATTTTTTTTCTTTCATGGTTTAGAGAGAACATGCAATTTTAAACAACTTTCCAATTAACTTCTGTTACCTAATTTGTTTAGTTCTCTTGGTATTCTTTGTTTAAAAGCATACCTAGGTAGGTTCAGAAGCTGTTGATTGGTGGCTGCACTTATATACCTCATGTTATTGGCTCACCCATGTGCATTACTCTTTCTTCAACAAAGGATACCAAGGGAATGAAGCAAATTAGATAATAGAAGTAAATTGAAAGGTTGTTCAAAATTGTATTCCCTACTTGAATCATGAAGTAAACATTTTAAGATTTATAAACATATTAGTTTTTAATAAAGTACAATTGACTTGATCAGTGGGTAGTGTGGTTTACCACATCTGTTCTCAACCATATGTTTACTAAAATCTTGGTCTGCTGCTACCTCTAGTTACTTAGTAATATATGATAAAAAAAAATAAAGTTCACCAAGTTAAACCTTTCACATATTCCTGTTACTACTTTTGATACAAAAAAAGGTAAAGACCCATATTAAAGACGTCTAAATAACTTTGACGTAGACACAAAATACTAATAGCCACAGGTAGACCCCACTCACATGACATTTCTTTCTGTTTGGGACTTTTGAATGTATAGTTTTATTTATGTTTTTATTTTTTTTCTATTTCATGGATATAATGAAAGTCTAAAGTAAATATTTCTTACCTTCATTATATCAGGTTCCTGGGGTTTAGGTGTTGCTAAAGAGGATTTTAACTTCTCCTGTACGAAACGTGCATGTCTGGTGGAATAAGTTGTTTTGGGCACAAACAACAAAATTAAAAAAAAGCCTAAAAGAAAGCCACTTGCCAGACCAAGCAAAAGACCTGATATATATGATGGAAGAGGCCAAATGAAAAAGTTGTAAGTTAAGATTGCAACACAGGCCAGAGCACTGCATGGCACATCACTGCGATGAAGTGGAGGCTGGAGATTGGCACCAGGAGAGTCTACTTCTGAACTGTCATTGGTTGATAACTCTACTACCTGAATTACATCGCCATATGAACAGATTTCGTAGTTGCAATAGTTTTTCAGGGAGTCTTTATGGACAGGTTTTGTTGTACTTTCTGTGAAGACTAAACTCTCAGCTTCTTCATTTCTTCGATATATTGATAACGTGTTCCTTGCATCAAAAAGCACTTGATCCCTTTGGCTGGTTGGGGACTCTTGTGCTAATACTACAGGAGAATTAGTTCTATATCTGGAACTGGAACTAGGTTCATCTCCTATTATCTTACTAAGCATACTCAAGGGTTCTTGCATGGCTTCTGAAAGCCTCCTCTTAGTATCTTCCAGTTTTGCTTCTACATCCTGGACATTAAAAAACATTCCTTTACTCTCAGATGGTGACATGCTTGGAGATGAGGGAGCTGTCCTGGAGTCTCCATTCTTATTTTTAGGTTGGGTTATCTGTCTCCAGAGGTGAACGTTGAGTTTAGAGTCTGACTTGGATTGTGTCACCTCAGGCTCCAGCCGGGAAATTTCTGTAGAGATGGACTTGACTAGATTTACCAAGGGATGAGGCTTATGTGGCGAAGGGTCCTTAGACTCAATTTCAGTGGAGACAGATTTCACCAAATTGATGAGTGGTTTGGATGTAGGCGAGCTTGGAAATAATGGGGAGAGGCATCTCTGGGTTTCATTACACAACAAAACATCACCAACACACTCGTATGCAGCCAAGGCCAATTCATTCACCACAATTCCAGAGTGTCCTGCAGAATGGAAATGTGCTGGGGATACGGGTTTCTCAACTATAGATCCTGAGCCAGCATCATCATCTTGATCCAATGTGAAAATGAGCTCACTCTCATCTAAATTTTCCCAGTTTTCTTCACTGTGTACTTTAGTTAACTGAATGGTTATCGCTTGTGGGACATAAGGCAAGTTATCAACTTGTGTGGAGCAAGTTATTGAACTGTTAACTGAAGGAGAACCTTCCTCAACAGCACTGACTTCAGATGGGTCAGACATTCTTCAAAACATGGCTTTATTTCTAGGAAAAAAAGAAGGCGTTAGAAAAAAAACAGATGTATAACAAAAGGACAAATTGATTTAGATTGCTTTAGATTAGTTATTGCTTATGTTAGTAATGATCAATATTTTTGGTACCTTTTTAATGGGTCATTATAGTCCCCAGAAAACACTGCACCAACATTGTTTGGGTAGGTTTGTGTAAATTGGCCTTTTCAATTGGAGCAGTTTCTGTGTCTCTTTAAATAGACCATATTTTATATATGTAAAGAAATCTTAAGACATGGACACCAACTTATAAGAAACGTAGGTGCCAGTCAGGGTAAACCAGGTGCATAGTTTTAGAAGCCAGTAAAGAAACTTCTATTAATATATATAGTTAAACAGTTAAAGGGACAGTAGTCAAACTTTAATGATTCAAATTTTAAACAATTTGTCTTTACTACTATAATCAAATTTGCTTTGTTTTTGGTATCCTTTGTTGAAGAGTAGGCTCAGGAGCTGCAATGCACTACTGGGTGCTAGCTGAACACTTCTAGTAAGCAAATGACAAGAGGCATACCTCCTGTTTATGAGAATACCTAGGTATGCTCTTCGGCAAGGGATACCAAGAGAATGAAGCAAATTTGATAATAGAAGTTGTTCATGAATGTTTAATTTTTACTTTAATGACCAGAAGCAAACATTTTGGGATTAGTAGCTGTCAGGTTCTCAGCATTATGCAATCTCTCTAGTAATGTATATGAAAAATGCACATCTCTTCTGAGTTCCTGGATATACAATATTATTCAGATCATTTGGATAAATTGTGCTTTTTCTTTCTAACTATTGTAAATTATCTTGCAGTAGTGGCAAAAGTATTTTAATTCTAGTACTGGTGTTTGTGACAGTCATTACATTTCTTACAATCCTCTTTATCGGACATAACTCATTTCCTGGTCAATCTGGTCTTTAAAATAGATGTGCCCAGAATTATCTGGGGCTCTACACATTTGTTGATTTGAAGACAAAGAGATGACCTAATTTATAACGACAGTAGCAGGATAAACAGAACAGCTTTGTCAGTATAATGCACTTCTTTGTCAAAAAGCAATACACTCCTTTCCAAGAATGAACACATCTGCAGGGTGACTATCTATCTATCTATCTATCTATCTATTTATCAGCTATCTATCTATTATCTATCTATCTATTATCTATCTATTTATCATCTATCTATCTATCTATCTATCTATCTATCCATCTACCTATCTCTCTGTTTCTCTGTTTACCTCTTTCTTTTAGTTTATCTATTGTGCTTTCTATGTATCTATCATCTATTTATCTATCTATTATCTATCTATCTATCTATCTATCTATATCTTTGTTTATCTACATATCTCTCTCTTTATCTGTCTATCTCTCTGTTTATCTATCTCGCTTTCTATGTATCTGTCATCTATCTATATATCTATATATATATATCTATATCTCTGTTTACCTATGTCTCTGTTTATCTATCGCTTTATCTTTTGTTTATCTATCTCACGTTCTATCTATCTATGTATCTATCTACCTATCTGTCTGTCTGGCTATCTATCTATCTATCTCTCTATCTATCTGCCTGCCTATCTCTCTATCTTTCTGCTGGTCTGTCTATCTGTCTGCCTTTCTATCTGTTTGTCTGTCTGTCTGTCTGTCTATCTATCTATCTATCTATCTGTCTGCCTATCTATCTATCTATCTATCTATCTATCTATCTATCAATCTATCTATCATTGGTCTATCTATCTGTCTAGCTGTCTATATTTCTCTCTGTTTCTGTGTGTCCTCTGTCTGTCTGTCTATCTATCTACGTATCCGTCTCAGATGAGTGTTTTGTACATAAGCATTACACTCAGTTGTAATTTTGGATGGGTGAAATGTCAGTGCACTGTCCCTTGCATTATATACTCAAGCACAGAACACTGGGTAGTTAGTTATGCTGCTGATTCTGCCTAATGAACACCTGTGACCCAACACACGTGTATTCCTGACTCAATCAGGATAATGTATGCTCTCTATAAATCGAATGCTTGAATTGCCATTCCCGGGAAATTATTATTATTATTATTAATATGTCAATTGGGCACGTGCCAAAATTTGACCTTTTTATAAAAAGTTGTGCGCTCAGAAAAGATATTCCATTCTAGACAGGCAAATATTAATTTTCAGGAGGTTGAGGCTTTTTTTAAAATGAAAAGTTAGAAACAAATCACACGAAAAAGCGCCTTAAAGTGTCTGCAGAACTAGAAATTCTTTCAATGCAAAGTATTAAGGGAGTTTTTGTGAAGCAAAGTTATTGAAAAAACACATGACTACCAAGTTTTGTAACAGATTTCAAATGGATTTAAATGATCGCGAATGTGAAAATGTCATAGAACAACTTTTAGAAAAACAAAAACAAATAATTGTTTATAGTTGTAATAAATCAGAATAGACTGCATGACTTCTAAATGATTTCCATTACAATTGTATTGGAAAACAGTTTAAATGAACATAACTCAACATTGACATAGTCATAAATGCATTTCAGTTTGGGGGGGAAACACTATCAATACTAATAAATTAGCAAAAATACTTCTAGCAACAATAAGTGTCAGCTTTTGCTGTGCACAGAGTATATTCACATATTTTCCACATGTACTCTTCTTTAAACACTGTGGGCCAGATTACAAGTGAAGCTGTATTTAACGATCCCACTCGCGCGCTAACTCTGCTAAAAGTAAGCTTTATGCGCGCGTCGGGTAGTGCTCGTATTACAAGTTGAAAGTAAAACATTTTCGCTCACGCGCTAACCCGATGCAAACAAAAAGCGTACTTTGAATATAGTGCTCACGTATATAGTGCTCACTTTGAATATAGTATTCCCCCATAGTAGTCAATGGAGCAAAAAAAGTGGGGAAAACACCCTACTCACACTCAAACTTGTTTGCATTTTCTTAAAGTGAAGGAAAACTTTGATGAATGAAAGTCCGTTTTTAAAAAATACTATTAAAAACAGGGGCACTTTCATTCATCAAAGTTTACAAAGCAGCCGTTTTGATTAAAAACTTACCTTTTTTTCTTTTCACAGCCAGAGCAGCTTCCCCCTCCTGGAAATCCTCTCATCACACGTCAGCAATGACTAATCCGGCTTCCTCCAATCACAGCATGGCCTCAGGTAATGACTACCCTGGGGGGAAAGCCCTGATTAGAGGAAGCTGGATTAGTCATTGCTGACCTGTGAAGAGAGGATCTCCAGGAGGGGGAAGCTGCTCTGGCTGTGAAAAGAAAAAAAGGTAAGTTTTTAATCAAAACGGCTGCTTTGTAAACTTTGATGAATGAAAGTGCCCCTGTTTTTAATAGTATTTTTAAAAAACAGGCTTTCATTCATCAAAGTTTACCTTCACTTTAAGAGGCCTATGTATCAAAGGTTTTGCGGACCTGATTCAACAGTGAGGATCAGGTCCGCAAGACCTGGCTGAATGCGGAGAGCAATACGCTCTCCGTATTCAGCATTACTACACCAGCAGCTCACAAGAGGTGCAATGCCGCCCCCTGCAGATTTGCGGCCAATGGGCCGCCAGCAGGGAGGTGTCAATCAACCCGATCGTAGGGTTGAATTGTGGCGATTCCTGTCCACCTGCTCAGATCAGGCGGAATGGGTTACGGAGCTTGATAAATGGGCCTCTAAGTGCGCAAACCCCTGACATGAAAATATGAATATTTCACATTCAAATGTTCTGAATCTTCACATAGCAGAATATGTTCTATTTATTCATAAATACACATTTCTATATATATATATATATGATGGTATTTTGCATACATATATATTTATACCTACAGTATATATATATATATATATATATATATATATATATATATACACACACATACATGAAAAAGAAATTCCAGCTTTTGGTGACATCAAGATGTGTCTCCACAGGTGGTTAAATTATACCCTTATCTGGCACTCAGAAAAAAATCAGAGGTCACAACCTGTAAATGCATTAAACCAATTATTTAATCTACAGGGAGTGCAGAATTATTAGGCAAATGAGTATTTTGACCACATCATCCTCTTTATGCATGTTGTCTTACTCCAAGCTGTATAGGCTCGTAAGCCTACTACCAATTAAGCATATTAGGTGATGTGCATCTCTGTAATGAGAAGGGGTGTGGTCTAATGACATCAACACCCTATATCAGGTGTGCATAATTATTAGGCAACTTCCTTTCCTTTGGCAAAATGGGTCAAAAGAAGGACTTGACAGGCTCAGAAAAGTCAAAAATAGTGAGATATCTTGCAGAGGGATGCAGCACTCTTAAAATTGCAAAGCTTCTGAAGCGTGATCATTGACCAATCAAGCGTTTCATGCAAAATAGTCAACAGGGTCGCAAGAAGCGTGTGGAAAAATTAAGGCGCAAAATAACTGCCCATGAACTGAGAAAAGTCAAGCGTGCAGCGGCCAAGATGCCACTTGCCACCAGTTTGGCCATATTTCAGAGCTGCAACATCACTGGAGTGCCCAAAAGCACAAGGTGTGCAATACTCAGAGACATGGCCAAGGTAAGAAAGGCTGAAAGACGACCACCACTGAACAAGACACACAAGCTAAAACGTCAAGACTGGGCCAAGAAATATCTCAAGACTGATTTTTCTAAGGTTTTATGGACTGATGAAATGAGAGTGAGTCTTGATGGGCCAGATGGATGGGCCCGTGGCTGGATTGGTAAAGGGCAGAGAGCTCCAGTCCGACTCAGACGCCAGCAAGGTGGAGGTGGAGTACTGGTTTGGGCTGGTATCATCAAAGATGAGCTTGTGGGGCCTTTTCGGGTTGAGGATGGAGTCAAGCTCAACTCCCAGTCCTACTGACAGTTTCTGGAAGACACCTTCTTCAAGCAGTGGTACAGGAAGAAGTCTGCATCCTTCAAGAAAAACATGATTTTCATGCAGGACAATGCTCCATCACACGCGTCCAAGTACTCCACAGCGTGGCTGGCAAGAAAGGGTATAAAAGAAGAAAATCTAATGACATGGCCTCCTTGTTCACCTGATCTGAACCCCATTGAGAACCTGTGGTCCATCATCAAATGTGAGATTTACAAGGAGGGAAAACAGTACACCTCTCTGAACAGTGTCTGGGAGGCTGTGGTTGCTGCTGCACGCAATGTTGATGGTGAACAGATCAAAACACTGACAGAATCCATGAATGGCAGGCTTTTGAGTGTCCTTGCAAAGAAAGGTGGCTGTATTGGTCACTGATTTGTAATTGTTTTCTTTTTGAATGTCAGAAATGTATATTTGTGAATGTTGAGATGTTATATTGGTTTCACTGGTAAAAATAAATAATTGAAATGGGTATATATTTGTTTTTTGTTAAGTTGCCTAATAATTATGCACAGTAATAGTCACCTGCACACACAGATATCCCGCCTAAAATATCTATAACTAAAAACAAACTAAAAACTACTTCCAAAACTATTCAGCTTTGATATTAATGAGTTTTTTGGGTTTATTGAGAACATGGTTGTTGTTCAATAATAAAATTAATCCTCAAAAATACAACTTGCCTAATAATTCTGCACTCCCTGTATACAAATAATAATGCAAAAAATCAAATGCAAAAATGCCACAAAAGCGGTAACTCCTACTATAGCCCAGACAGGTTAATAAGGGCAAGCGTAATTCAGGTTCTGAACCAAAAAATGGGCCAGCTCCTGAGATTTACACTCCTGCTATGTTAAAACCCCTTTTCCTGCCTTTTTTATTCTAACACCAGAGACCTCATATCTTTGAGCCCTTATAACTTTTTGTGCAATATTTTTTTTAAAATAATTTTTATTAGATGGTGTTATTATGAATGTAACTGTACTTTTAAATTTATTTTTTATGTGCTTTGTGACACTTCTTTGTTTAGCGGAACAGTTAACCAGAGCTCTAAAAACACTCTATCCCGAAACGTGCTAACTTCAATTGTGCTGAAGCAATTGCATTTACTTTCAAATTGTAAAATGAGCGCTACATCCAATGCATGCAAACATCCATAATAAACCCTTTTCGCTTGTGTGTAACTCTTAGTGGGCCACTCGTAATCTCGCCCTGTGTCTGCTCAGAGAGCACATTTTGGGTGCAACATCACAGCTCGAAAATTTTGGTATTGATAAAGATTTGAACCCTTCCCTCATCGAAGCTGAGAGTTGTGAGATCAGCTCCATTATAATCAATAGAGCTATCTCACAACCGTTAACAAGTTCCAGCTTGAAAACATTAATAAACAAATTAAAATAAAAAAACTCCCTATATAAAGCAATCAAGTATAACAAATAAACAAAAGAAAACAGTTACAGAAAATTAAAAAATAAATAAATAACTAGACAACCTTGGCTTAGAAATGGTCCGACATAACTGTGAGACAAGATTTTATATAAGAGACAACATAGAGTCTGTTTGAATTTTGCAGGTTTACTAAACGCATTTTTGCTTATATGTGTATAATAGGGATGCACCGAAATTTCGGCCGCAGAAAGTTTCGGCCGAAAATGGCATTTTTGGTTATTTCGTTTTTCGTTTTTTTTGCATGTTAGTTTCGGTAAAATTATTGTGTAGCTTATTTCAAATTCGATGCTAGCCTAGAGTTTAAGTTTATTACTTCACTTACTGTTCTGCATACAATGAGTTTTCTAGGACTATACTTTATTTGGATAATTGGTAAAAAAAAAAAAACCTGTTAAATATGATTCTGTTACATAGAACTAAATGAAGAATAATACAGTATATTGATATTTATAATTGTTTTAAGTAGGGATGCACCAAAATTTTGGTTGCAGAAACATTTTGGTCGAAAATGGCATTATTTTTTTGCCTGTTTTTTTTTTTCCTTGGTAAAATTATTTTGTAGCATATTATTGTTTTAAGATATTTTTGTCCAATTTTAGTGTGTTACTTTCAATAAAAGGGTGGGCTTTTTTATTGGCTCTAATTATGCAAAAAAAAAAACAATTTGAAAAAAATACATTTTCGGTATCAGTTTCGGTTTTCGGCCAAGTGCATCACGGATTTTCGGATTCGGTTTCGGTCCAGAATTTCCATTTCGGTGCATCACTAGTGTATAATATATTGGAAAAATGAATGCAGTAGTGCAATTCAGTTTTGAGTTTTATATCCCTTTAATGACTATTGAAGTTGTATTAGTATATTGATAAGTACAAATATTTATCATTATGTTGGAAATGAACATTAATTTATTTTAAAAAAATGCGCCTGTTCTAATGCAATAGAACAATCATTTTTATGGCATTTTCAGATTCAAATTTTTTCTAGTACAAATTGGTTTTCATATTGTTGCCAAGTGGCTTCACACAGTGCAAATTCCACTAATCTATACATTAAAAATGCAGAACCCTAATTGGAAATGTAATCACTGATTAAACACATTTTCTTACTCTAAATGCAGCAAGCTAAGTAATGTTTACAATCAGAGTGCAGCATTTGCAAGTGTAATGTAACAAAAAAAAATATGAAAATCTGCAGTTAGATAAATGGAAAGATAGAAATCACTTTAAATAATTTGTCCCTTGCATAGTGCAGTTATTTAGAAACAATTTTTCATGTATCTTTATAGAGACAGATTTCTGTTTATTTACCTACACACAGTCAATTTATTCACTCTGCAGTATGTTGTGAGATTGTCCAGCTAAATAAAATATACAGTACTGTCTTCTAAGCATACAAAGCCAACTACCCTGGACTGGGCTGCAATTTGTTCCTGTGCTTTTTGGAAGTTTTATCTCTTTCAAGCAATTTTGAGAAGGCTTTAAAAAGAGATATATTAAAGCAACCTATTCTACTGGTTACACGAGCAGATCACATTCTAGTTGTAAATTTAACTACAGTTACTAACAACAAAAATCTCTAACATCTATGAAAACAATAATTATTATTGTTGTTGTTGTTGCTATTTCTACCAGTGTTTAATTTACAGCTATAATATAACCTGGCACATTGATGCAGCAAGTCTCAGGGGCACTTGGCCGTTTTGGAGATTTAATAATATAATTATGCAATTTTGGCTAAGGTATTAAATCTACATACTTGCAGCACTGATCCCTATATCCAGTAACTGCAGCAGGGCTTAGAATGGGAACAGTTCCATTAATATAAATATTTAAATGACACGTACCTAGGGTGCAATTCTTTCACGCTTCATTGACCATCAGTCCTAGGGAAGGTATTTCTCTGCCTCCCAATTAAAGCCCTGGGAATGGCCTTGACACCAAATCTCAGGTCAGCAGCAGTGACCAGGAACATTCATCTTTATCTCTGCGTATTTTATCCAGCAGCAGCAGCCAAGTGTGGGTACTGCAGGGCTCTGCTGACTGCACTCTACCAGCTCTCTGCTAATCTGACAACACTGTGGGTGCCGCATGAGAACTGCCACACACTCATCCAACTCCTTCAGGGATGAAATGCTGTAGAAGTCAGTATCATAATTCTATTGGATGAATACATTAAACAAGTATCTTGCTCTCCGGGCAAATCCTGGTGCACTTTGTTGGATATTTCTGCTCATAGGATGCTGCAATTTCTCTTTACAATAATGTATTTGTTTTTTTTCTCTCATCTATGCAGCTCTTATCTCTTCATTGATTCTTCCATCTGTAGTTTCACTGCATATCTCATGTGTACATCAGCATATTAACAGAGATGCTCCTAGCACCATGGAATTACTTGCTGTGCTATTTTAATAATGCTGCGTTATTGACTTGCAAGGGACATACATCTTAACTTGTCTTCTCTGTAGATTGCTGTTTAGCAGCCTCATCAGACTGGTTTGTGAATTGTCATCTTAATATGCAGAATGGGAAGTGTGTGTAGACTTAATGCCTGAAGCAGGTGACAGATATTATTTTTAGGAGGACATCTGTGTCAATACCACCCTGGACTTAGCTAATGGTCACTGTCAGGCTTGACTAATTTCTATTATCCTAGTGCCTGAGAACCCAAAGAATAAGAAGCAAATTTAAAGGCAATAAACACTTTAATATTGCAATATAAAATACTTAAAGGGACATTGAACCCCATTTTTTTTTAAAATGTATGCTCTATCAAAATCATGAAATAAAAATATATACATAGTATACAACGTATACATACCAAAACAACTTTTTATTATATTTTTCATGATATATTTTGACCATTTTCCCTGCAGATTTTTCAGTCAGTCCTGAAAACTGCAAATTAGGACAGGTTTAGGCTGCCATGTTCTCTTTCAATAAGCAAAGTAGTGTGTGGAGTTTGGCCATTGAAAAATGATTGCAGCAAACAAGGTGATAACCTGTTCTAATTTAGACTGCTATGTTAATCTAGTGGAAGAATAGAGAACAATGAGTAATTATGAGGTGCTTACTGTCCCTTTAAAGGGACAGTGCTCTTATATTTTTTTTATTTGCTCAAACTGAATGGAAGAATTTAACAATGTATTACTTTTTAAAACTTGGTGCTCTTGTGCTGAATAAAACTACTTTTTCTCTTGCCTGGTTTGTGGAGGCATATTCCCACCCTGTCAATCAAAACTCTGTGGACATTGTCTTGATCAGGTATTGACCAATGCATATCTAGATATTTGTTGGCATAATGTATGCTTTAATTTAAAATTAGCTTTTTCCAAACATCTTTTTGAAGGGATATTAAATGTAAAAAAATAAAATCACCAGCATTTAGTTCATTAAGAAAATTATGTTTTGATCTCCTGAAAGTACCATGTTCACACAAACTCATGGGCATTTTTTCTGGTTTCCTGAAGATGGACAACTCAGCCAATCAGATGTAACCAGTAATATTTAGCAGCAGGGGCGTGCTCTGCTTTACAGTCCATGTGACAGGTGGTACAGTATCTGATTGGCTGTGCAGCTTCTCTTCAGTTGAACAGTGTTATCATCATATCACTTTGGGGTTTCCAAAAGGTACTTTGGCTAATTCTTTGAAATAAATATTCATAGTCAAGGGTAAGTCTTTACCTGGGTCTTTTTAATTCTTAAATGGACATTTTCGTTAAAAATACATACTCTAAAAATATGACACTGCAACTCTATGTGTTTAACCCTTACATGTCATTTTTTTTCACTAAAATGGCCCTTTAATTATTTTTTTTTTATGTTGACTGTCCCTTTAAAAAAATATTGTGCATGTGACAGCGCACTATTTTTATATATTAAAGATATTTGTGCATGATAACTACAGAGAAACACCTAGTGCATTCCTTGGGATATATAGGGTAAAAATACTGTAAATCTGTAAGTGAGTGGGTACAATGATCTGTGGGGTCATTCAACCCCCCCAACCAAAACTCCTTAGACCCCACTCTTGATACTAATGTATATGTTTCACAACTAGGCAGTCATTTTACCTCTTGACTGTCAGTAACATAGAAATCAAAAACTCTACCTATTTTATTGTTAGTAACATGTGTAAACGGTAGAGATTTGACCACCTTGACAGCTCTTCACTTTTTCTGTTCCATATTTGTAATGCATTGAGGCAAAGGAGGTATTATACATTTAAGACTCATCAACTTTAAAAACTGGAAATGTAAAGATCTAGTCAAAATCAACATGATTCAGATAGGGCATGCAATTAAACAACTTTCCAATTTACTTTTTATCATCAAATGTGCTTTGTTCTCTTGGTATTCTTTGTTAAAACCTAAACCTAGGTAGGCTCATATGCTAAGTTCTAAGCGCTTGAAGGCCGCCTCTTATCTCAGTGCATTTTGACAGTTTTTTTACTGCTAGACAGAGCTAGTTCATGTGTGCCATATAGATAACATTGTGCTCATGCCTGTAGAGTCTGTTGAAAGAACTGAAATAAGGCGGCAGACTGCAGAAGCTTTGATACAAGGTAATCACAGAGGTAAAATGTATATTAATATAATGGTGCTGTTATGCAAAACTGGGGAATGGTTAATAAAGGGATTATCTATATTTTTTAAACAATAAACATTTTGGAGTAGCCTGTCCCTTTAAGTGTCCAGTATTATACTGGACACCTGGCAACCCTAGAGACACATGGCTCACTGACTGATGAACCCAACTCATACAGCTCTATCAGTGTGAAGTAAAATGCCCCATTAGTGTAAAATCAAGTACTTTGTTTGTTATAGAGTAGAGATTAGTTTTTCAAAACAAAAAAGTACAGCATTGGGCAAAAGTGGTCATATTCCCCCTCAAGCATGCACATGTGTCTGGGGTCTGATCTTGGGGTCAAGTATTAAAAAAATACCTCTGCCATGTTGCACCATGCATGGCGTAAGATTACTCATTGAAGAAAAAAAAAAGCAAATGGAATGAATAGAAAGTATATTGAAACATTGCCTTGCTATGCCAAAAATAAATCAAAGAAACCATTCATTTGAAAGAGGATGGTCTCCTAATTCCAGTGATGATCACATGACCCTTAAGTCTGGGCTCTACTGAGTCTGTGAACGTTAATAGGAAAAATAAATGTACAGTTTTATATTTACTTCCCTCTAGCTGAAACCATAATAGTATTAGCAGTACCTGCTACTTTGTCACCATTAGTAGAAATCACAGACAGTTTCATATTGTGTTACAGCTGTTGTAGTTATTATGAAATGTTGTTTGCGCTCACCACTGCTTTAAAATTAAAGTCATTTATATCCCATATCACACTGGATCTCTGTTTTCCTGTACACAGACTCCTACGCCACAAAACTAGGTTAAAACTGTAGGCTTAAGAATTGTTCAGCCACCAAACAGTGAAGTTGCATGCTCTAACATATACATACATATAAATATATGCAGATAATCCAATATGTAGTAGCGCCGTACAAAGCACGGTATATTGAGAGACAAATCTTGCAATCACAAAGATGAATGAGATCCCAAAATGTAAAAAATACAAAAATCTTTATTCCGAAGTTAAAAACAGACAGGCCAAATAGCCAGCAACAAACACAACCATCAGGTTGAAAAATAGAACAGGTTAACTTCGGAATAAAGATTTTTGTAATTTTACATTTTGGGATCTCATTCATCTTTGTGATTGCAACATTTGTCTCTCAATATACCGTGCTTTGTACGGCGCTACTACATATTGGATTATCTGTCGATGTTTTGTTTGGGGCGTGTATGGCAGTTCCGCCCGGAGTAGCAGCCTAGGCATTGGTTAACGTAGGGGGTGTGTCCCCGCCCACGCTCCATTGTGCCGGTTCTACAGATGATCATGGATGTAAGCAGGTGAGCGCTCTTTATATACAACTAATCTGTATCTATAAATACATGCATACATATAAATACATGCAAACATATAAATACATATACATACATACATATAAATACATACATACATATACATACATGCATACATATAAATACATATACATACATATAAATACATGCATACATATAAATACATATAAATACATGCATACATATAAATACATGCATACATATAAGTACATATACATACATACATATAAATACATAAAAACACACAAATACACATATATATATAAGCACGTTCAAATTCACACACTTATATATACCCCTTTGAGCCCTATGCAGTCCAACACCTTGTCATATACCATATAGAAAGAGCATTTGAAATTGTGTCTGTATCATATAAGTGTCTGTATCACCCCCCTCTGCAAGTGTGATCTCTTCTGCTGCTTCTTGTGTGCGCAACTGTTCTATAAACATTACTTTTGTACTAAAATGGTCAGTATAAGTATAAACAGCTATTTAAAATCACACAATAGTGAAAGATAATTTTAGTGTTTTATCCTAGATACGCAAAGCAAAAAACTTTCTCACTTTATAATTGAAGTTTTACTGATCTTTGCCTTCACTGTTTTTTCTTCTATCATAGTTCAGGTTTATCAGCAAGTTACAGTTTCTCTCGCTACGATAAACTGCAGCCACTTGTACTGTAGGCTTACATTTTTTGTTTTTCCAAGCTTTATATTAGCATGTATTATTAACATTAATTGCACATTGTGTAGTAGCAGGAAACACAGCAAGGACCTGTTGTGTTTGTCTGAGTAGCTTTGTACACAGTCAACCATAGGTTTGTTAGGGTGATACTGAGGTCAGGGAGAGGTGTTTTGTGAGAGGTTAATTGTAGTGGGGGATAGCAGAAGCTACTTTTTGGAAAGTAGAAAGAAGAAGTTCTCTCCCACCCTAGAATGAGGCTTTCACAACTGTGGTAAGGTGCAGGACTTAAAGGGACATTAAACACTTTGAGATTGTAATATAAAATGATAAATAGTATCTATAAAAAAACTCTGCAATATACTTTCTTTATTTATTGCGTCCTGTTTTCCTGTAATTCCATGCTGAAATTGTGAGCTTTTCAGTTCCTGTTAGAAATGGAAGTGCAGAACACTGTTATATTCCACACAGCCATTGGCTGCACACTCTAGTGACCTATTTATAAGTGTCCCTAATTGGCCACAGCAGAAAAGGTAACCTAAGTTACAATATGGCAGCTCCCATTGTTTAATAGACACTAAGGCCTAGATTTAGAGTTTGGCGTTAGCCGTGAAAACCAGCGTTAGAGGCTCCTAATGCTGGTTTTAGGCTACCTCCGGTATTTGGAGTCACTCAAAAAAGGGTCTAACGCTCACTTTTCAGCCGCGACTTTTCCATACCACAGATCCCCTTATGTAAATTGCGTATCCTATCTTTTCAATGGGATTTTTCTAACTCCGGTATTTAGAGTTGTGTCTGAAGTGAGCGTTAGAATTCTAACGACAAAACTCCAGCCGCAGGAAAAAAAGTCAGTAGTTAAGAGCTTTCTGGGCTAACGCCGGTTTATAAAGCTCTTAACTACTGTACTCTAAAGTACACTAACACCCATAAACTACCTATGTACCCCTAAACCGAGGTCCCCCCACATTGCCGCAACTCGATTACATTTTTTTAACCCCTAATCTGCCGACCGCCACCTACGTTATCCTTATGTACCCCTAATCTGCTGCCCCTAACACCGCCGACCCCTATATTATATTTATTAACCCCTAATCTGCCCCCCACAACGTCGCCGCCAGCTACCTACACTTATTAACCCCTAATCTGCCGTCCGCACGCCGCCGCCAGCTACATTATCCCTATGTACCCCTAATCTGCTGCCCCTAACACCGCCGACCCCTATATTATATTTATTAACCCCTAACCTGCCCTCCCTAACATCGCCGACACCTAACTTCAATTATTAACCCCTAATCTGCCGACCGAATCTCGCTGCTATTCTAATAAATGTATTAACCCCTAAAGCTAAGTCTAACCCTAACACTAACACCCCCCTAAATTAAATATAATTTACATCTAACAAAATTAATTATTATATAATAATTAATATATAATTATTAAATAAATTATTCCTATTTAAAGCTAAATACTTACCTGTAAAATAAATCCTAATATAGCTACAACATAAATTATAATTATATTATAGCTATTTTAGGATTAATATTTATTTTACAGGTAACTTTGTATTTATTTTAACCAGGTACAATAGCTATTAAATGGTTAAGAACTATTTAATAGCTAAAATAGTTAAAATAATTACAAATTTACCTGTAAAATAAATCTTCATCCAACCCAAGCGGGGGCTGGCGATCCATCTTCCGGCGGCTGAAGAGGTCCAGAAGAGGCTCCAAAGTCTTCATCCTATCCGGGAAGAAGAGTAGATCCGGACCGGCAACCATCATCTTCCAAGCAGCATCTTCTATCTTCATCCGATGAGGACCGGCTCCATCCTGAAGACCTCCACCGCGGACCCATCTTCATCCGGCGACGTCCAACTGAAGAATGACGGTTCCTTTAAGGGACATCATCCAAGATGGCATCCCTTGAATTCCGATTGGCTGATAGGATTCTATCAGCCAATCGGAATTAAGGTAGGAATATTCTGATTGGCTGATAGAATCAAACAATCAGAATCAAGTTCAATCCGATTGGCTGATCCAATCAGCCAATCAGATTGAGCTTGCATTCTATTGGCTGATCGGAACAGCCAATAGAATGCGAGCTCAATCTGATTGGCTGATTGGATCAGCCAATCGGATTGAACTTGATTCTGATTGGCTGATTCCATCAGCCAATCAGAATATTCCTACCTTAATTCCAATTGGCTGATAGAATCCTATCAGCCAATCGTAATTCGAGGGACGCCATCTTGGATGACGTCCCTTAAAGGAACCGTCATTCTTCAGTTGGACGTCGCCGGATGAAGATGGGTCCGCGGTGGAGGTCATCAGGATGGAGCCGGTCCTCATCGGATGAAGATAGAAGATGCCGCTTGGAAGATGATGGTTGCCGGTCCGGATCTACTCTTCTTCCCGGATAGGATGAAGACTTTGGAGCCTCTTCTGGACTTCTTCAGTGGATGTCTAGCCCCCGCTTGGGTTGGATGAAGATATCGGAGACAGGACGGATCGGTGTGATACCCGGTGAGGTGAAGACAAGGTAGGATGATCTTCAGGGGCTTAGTGTTAGGTTTATTTAAGGGGGGTTTGGGTTAGATTAGGGGTATGTGGGTGGTGGGTTGTAATGTTAGGGGGGGGTATTGTATGTTTTTTTTTACAGGCAAAAGAGCTGAACTTCTTGGGGCATGCCCCGCAAAGGGCCCTGTTCAGGGCTGGTAAGGTAAAAGAGCTTTGAACTTTAGTAATGTAGAATAGGGTAGGGCATTTTTTATTTTGGGGGTCTTTGTTATTTTATTAGGGGGCTTAGAGTAGGTGTAATTAGTTTAAAATTGTTGTAAGATTTTCCTTATGTTTGTAAATATTTTTTTATTTTTTGTAACTTAGTTCTTTTTTATTTTTTGTACTTTAGTTAGTTTATTTCATTGTAGTTATTTGTAGGTATTGTATTTAATTAATGTATTGATAGTGTAGTGTTAGGTTTAATTGTAGGTAATTGTAGATATTTTATTTAATTAATTTAATGATAGTGTAGTGTTAGGTTTAATTGTAACTTAGGTTAGGATTTATTTTACAGGTAATTTTGTTATTATTTTAACTAGGTAACTATTAAATAGTTCTTAACTATTTAATAGCTATTGTACCTGGTTAAAATAAATACAAAGTTACCTGTAAAATAAATATTAATCCTAAAATAGCTATAATATAATTATAATGTATAGTGTAGCTATATTAGGATTTATTTTACAGGTAAGTATTTAGCTTTAAATAGGAATAATTTATTTAATAAGAGATCATTAATTTCGTTAGATGTAAATTATATTTAATTTAGGGGGGTGTTAGTGTTAGGGTTAGACTTAGCTTTAGGGGTTAATACATTTATTAGAATAGCGGTGAGCTCCAGTCGGCAGATTAGGGGTTAATAATTGAAGTTAGGTGTCGGCGATGTTAGGGAGGGCAGATTAGGGGTTAATACTATTTATTATAGGGTTAGTGAGGCAGATTAGGGGTTAATAACTTTATTATAGTATCGCTCAGGTCCGCTCGGCAGATTAGGGGTTAATAAGTGTAGGCAGGTGGAGGCGACGTTGTGGGGGGCAGATTAGGGGTTAATAAATATAATATAGGGGTCGGCGATGTTAGTGCAGCAGATTAGGGGTACATAGGGATAATGTAAGTAGCAGCGGTTTACGGAGCGGCAGATTAGGGGTTAATAATAATATGCAGGTGTCAACGATAGCGGGGGCGGCAGATTAGGGGTTAATAAGTGTAAGGCTAGGGGTGTTTAGACTCGGGGTACATGTTAGGGTGTTAGGTGCAGACGTAGGAAGTGTTTCCGCATAGCAAACAATGGGGCTGCGTTAGGAGCTGAACGCGGCTTTTTTGCAGGTGTTAGTTTTTTTTTCAGCTCAAACAGCCCCATTGTTTTCTATGGGGGAATCGTGCACGAGCACGTTTTTGAGGCTGGCCGCTTGCATAAGCAACTCTGGTATCGAGAGTTGAAGCTGCGTTAAATATGCTCTACGTTCCCTTTTTGGAGCCTAACGCAGCCTTTATGTGGACTCTCAATACCAGAGTTATTTTTATGGTGCGGCCAGAAAAAAGCCGGCGTTAGCTTTTCGGGTAGTTACCGACAAAACTCTAAATCTAGCCGTAAAACTTTACACTTATTTTGTCACTATTTAAACAGCTAATGAGACTTTGTCTTTAAAAATACATCAATATGTTATTCTCATACTTATCTTTTCTTGGAATACATCATTATATGTAGTGGGAGCGTTTATGTATTGGGAGGCATTCCTGGCTGTTAGCCAGTAGAAGATATGTAAGTTAACCTGGGAGTCTGGTTATTCTTTAAAAGATCTTACATTGTTAAAAGTTATGGTTATTTATTTATATATTTTAGAGGATGTTTAATAAAGTGGGCTGCAGCTTTTATACCCCATTACTGTTGTTTGGTCTATTTATGTCTCATCTCTTATCTCCCTGAGGGCAGTGGCTACAATAAGAAATTCTAAGTGCTCATTTTTTTCAAGAAAGCAAGTAAGTTGTCTGTTATTTTTATTTACACAATCTGTTTCTTCTCATGTTTACTTTAACATATTTGTTTTTACTAAAGGAGCACTGTTTAATATCCCTTTAAAGGAAGACAACTGTCAAAAGATTAATCTGTTTTGTCTAAAACAGAGTGTTTCAAAGTGTGTTACGGTATTTTTTTTTTTAATTGATGTTCCTGTATCTGTTTCTTGCAAAATAATTAGAAAAATAATTATATATATATATATATATATATATATATATATATATATGTGTATACAAGGATAGATACAGCGCCTATATATCCATTAAAGTATGGGTGGTATATGGGAATATGATTGAGAGCTAAGGATAATTAATTAAGAAATAATAACAATTAAAAGAATATAAAAAATAGTGAAATAAATAATGCTAAAAAAATGATGAATAGATTATGAAACAATGTTCATATGAGTCATTAGACAATATACAGTCCGTGGTACATCCTCACATGAAGTTGATATGCAGTAAATAGATGGTATATAATACCCTTACCAGATATTACCTCAATCTAATGAGGTAAGTATGCCGCACTGGGGGTATATACAGATGGTAGAATCTTCTCCTTGTATCCAGATGTGGTGCTTCTAGGGTTTTCGTTAGCCTCCTGGAGTATGCAGGGATGTGTTTCTGGTTGTAGATAGATCCCTTGTACTTCCTTTGTGTTGGTAGTTAGCCTCTTGGAGTACCTTTTCTGTCTTGGTATAAATTTAGTCAGGACTGTAGAAGACTCAGACAGGAAAAGGAAAATATAAATCCAGGAGTTAGTTTGAGAGTCCACGAAAAAGCAAGGTCAGGCAGGCAATAGTCGGTCTCCAGGAGTCAATATAGCTCAATCATATTCCCATATACCACCCATACTTTAATGGATATATAGGCGCTGTATCTATCCTTGTATACACATTTTTCACTTACTGACTGGGACCATACATCCCAACCCGTACTTGTCTTATATAGCTGCCACTATACCCTACACAATATTGACTAGCGCCAACTATAGAGTATCACTTGTGTTTACCCAGTGTACTGAGTGAACACATTTTACTTGCTTCTATATATATATATATATATATATATATATATATATATATATATATATATATATATATATATACAAAAGAGTAATGGAAAGCACTCACTCGGTCATCACAATATAAATATTTAGTTTATTCAATCATAGCAGTGACGTTTCGGGGATATTATCCCCGTCTTCAGACCACATAAAGTAAAAAAGTGCACATACCTTACTTCCTATGTACCCTCCACCAAACCTTCACACCACCAACCCGGAAACTCCCCGGCATGCCTGACCGCACCACTGCGCAGGCTCAGCCCGTTGACGTGGTTACCAGACGTGGCGTTTCTAAAAAATAAAGCGACAGAGACAGCATAGATCATAATACATCTAAAATGCACACACGATCGTTATTATACTTAGCTATCTGGTCTATTATTTCATAATAGTCACAATCTAAATCATTACTAAAGACATCACTATTGTGCATATTCTAATAGTTGCCATTATAGCCTATAAATAGCGGGGGGGGGGGGGGGGGGGTAAATTATACTTATAGTAAAGATCCCTATATAATCAAGCTATACGAAGATCAACCAAGCATAACATTCACTACACAACAGGTGCTATAGGATATAAAATAGTATATACAAGAAAGAAAACCCAATTAAAAATAAAATAGGAGCTAACTGCAACTAAGCATTGTGCAGAGAAGTTTTAACACTTTTAACCTTTTCACATTTTGACATTTCAGCCATGAAAAACAGGCCAGCCATACTGGACAACATCATATAAAGGAAACAGTGCCAGTCCAGGTGTGTATTCAAACCACCAGGCACCAAAGTCCCCAGGTTTAATATCCACCTGGACTCGCACTACAACAACATTCTGCCTCTATCCCCCCTCTCACAGGAGGTGGGATGTGATCAATGATCACATATGTCATATCGGCAACGGTATGTCCAGTCAACGCAAAGTGGCGAGCTATGGGCTCTGTTCAGACCCATTTTCTCTATAGCAGTTCTAATTGCAGTGCGATGATTGGCCATACGTGTCCGGAGATCATCCACTGTTTTTCCAACATAGAATAACCCAAACGGACAATGTAACAAATATACAATAAATGTCGTTGTGCAGGTTACTGTATGTCAGATAGTATATCTATGGTTGGTACCTGGATGGGTAAAGAATTTTGTAGTTAATAGACCTTTACAAGTGGTGCACCCGGCACATCTGTAGCAGCCAGGTTTAACAGTTTGTAGCCAAGTGGTAGTCCTGTAACTGTGTACTGCGTCCACTTTTACTGAAATGTCCCTAATTGATCGGGATCTCTTGAAACCCACTTGAGGGTGCTGCATCTCTTTAAATGGCAAGTTCTTATCTGTCTCCACAATATGCCAATTATTCTTCACCAGTTGAGGTAACCCTCTTTTATCCGATGTGTAGGCGGTTGTAAACATCATTCTCTCACCACTATGTTGTGGTTTGGACGTCCGCAAAGCTGTATCTTGATCCATGTTCTCAAAGGTCCGGAAATGTTGTTGATTGTACTTTCCTTAATAGCCTCTTTGCAAGAATCTGGTCTTCATTTCTCCCAGCTGTTCCTGGGCTTGGCTCATATTTCTGTTGTTACATATCACCCTTTTAAACTGGGACATAGGGAGAGCATTTTTTAGTGATGGCGGGTGGCAACTGGTCGCCTCAAGTAAGGAATTCCTGTCTGTTTTCTTTCTGAATAGAGTTGTATGAAGCTGATCTTCTTCAATATATATTCTGAAATCCAGAAATCGACCATTGTTCATGACAAGTCATCTAAAATTGTAGGGAAGGGATAGTTTCATTAAGTTCTTGAAACCAATTTCGCAACTTGAATTCAGTACCACTCCACAGCAGGAACAAATCATCAATGTACCTCTTAAAGTACTTAATTTGATTATATTTGAATAGCTCAGTGACCCACTCCTTAAAAATTGAGTCATGTATAAATTGGTGTACGATGGGGCCATGTTTGACCCTATCACCGTCCCCATCAACTGTAGGTAGAAAGACTTTTCAAATTTAAAATACCACAACATAGAAATTGCTACTTAGTAGCGTGTATCCCTTGTTGGCATCTTTCACTGTAGTGTAAGGTGGGCCCCCGACCTTAAGTCACGGTGAAAGGAGCCGACAAGGGATACACGCTACTAAGTAGCAATTTGTATCTGTTACATGCAATTCTCTTTGCCACATAGTCTGGCTATTTTATTACTGTGATTATTCACAACGCATGGGGATCGTCTCACAGCAGATTGCTTGGAGTCACAAACATTTGTAGACTATCGGACGAACTTTTGGATATACAACAGACCGCATAGTGGGATATCCTGTTTTCACCCTTTGAGGTGTATTACGTACATACCTTACCTCTTATTGATTGAGGTTACTTGTGTGAGTACCCACATAAAAGGGGGGGGTTGTGGAATTAGTTTATGTCCATATTTTTTATTAGATTTTTTTTATTTTATATATATATATATATATATATATATATATATATATATATATATATATATACATACATACATACATTTGAATAATATGTCTCTTTAATTATGCAGCAAACTGCCTAACCCTGATTATTTTACCTTGTAGTGATTTAATTTGAAGTTAGTCATAATTATCCACAATTAAAGGGATAGGAAAGTCAAAATTAATTTTGCTTGATTCAGATGCATGTAATTTTAAGACATTTTTAAATTAACTTCTATTTTTAAATGTGCTTTGTTCTCTTGGTAATCCTTGTTGAAAATGAATACGCACATATCCTACACTAGTGGGAGCTAGCTGCTAATTGGTGCCTGCACAAATTTGTCCCTTGAGATTGGCTGACTAGATGTGTTCATCTTGCTCCTAGTAGTGCAATGCTGTTCCTTCAGCAAAGGATAACAAGAGAATGAAGCAAATGTGTTAATAGAAGTAAATTGGAAAGTTGTTTAAAATTGTATGTTCTATCTAAATCATGAAAGAAAAAATTGGGGTTTCCTTTCCTTTTAAGGGAGATAAGCTAGGTTAGCTGGTTCAGACAATTTGCTGTATTTTGCACCATACTTAGGTACCTGAATAATAATTTGCATTTTGATTTTTCTAGGAAAAATGTAAACACAAATTAAACAGAAAATGAAAGGCAAAATAATTAATAAATGTATATTACAATGGTGTTTAATTTATAATACATTTATAGGGATTTTAATTTTTAATTAAATGTCCCTTTAATTTTGAGGTTGATGCTCCTTTAAATGCAAATCGTAAAACAGATTAGGTAAGTCAATACAGCAATGCATTAAATTGTTATATTTATCTCATTTTCATTTCCATCTACAACATCTAATTTTGGAAATGTTTAAGCTTCAGAACTTGACAAAATACAGAGAATTGCTCCGTCCCCCAAAGCAGATAATTGACATCCCTTAAAGAAACATTAAACCTGACATTTCAACAATGCATCAAATGTTTCATTATTGCAAATACAAACATTATCACAATATACATTCATTATTTATTTTGCAGCATTTTGTTGTAAAATACATTTTACAATTTATGAAAACTTTTGTTTACTTTCCCTCCCTCCCTAAGGCCTAGATTTGGAGTTTGGCGTTAGCCGTGAAAACCAGCGTTAGAGGCTCCTAACGCTGGTTTTAGGCTACCGCCGGTATTTGGAGTCACTCAAAATAGGGTCTAACGCTCACTTTTCAGCCGCGACTTTTCCATACCGCAGATCCCCTTACGTAAATTGCGTATCCTATCTTTTCAATGGGATCTTTCTAACTCCGGTATTTAGAGTCGTGTCTGAAGTGAGCGTTAGACATCTAACGACAAAACTCCAGCCGCAGGAAAAAAGTCAGTAGTTAAGAGCTTTCTGGGCTAACGCCGGTTTATAAAGCTCTTAACTACTGTGCTCTAAAGTACACGAACACCCATAAACTACCTATGTACCCCTAAACCGAGGTCCCCCCACATCGCTGCAACTCGATTAAATTTTTTTAACCCCTAATCTGCGGACCGCCACCTACGTTATACTTATGTACCCCTAATCTGCTGCCCCTAACACCGCCGACCCCTGTATTATATTTATTAACCCCTAACCTGCCCCCCACAACGTCGCCTCCACCTACCTACACTTATTAACCCCTAATCTGCCGACCGCAAAGCGCCGCCACCTACGTTATCCTTATGTACCCCTAATCTGCTGCCCCTAACACCGCCGACCCCTATATTATATTTATTAACCCCTAATCTGCCCCCCACAACGTCGCCTCCACCTGCCTACACTTATTAACCCCTAATCTGCCGACCGGAGCTCACCGCTATTCTAATAAATGTATTAACCCCTAAAGCTAAGTCTAACCCTAACACTAACACCCCCCTAAGTTAAATATAATTTACATCTAACGAAATTAATGAACTCTTATTAAATAAATTATTCCTATTTAAAGATAAATACTTACCTGTAAAATAAATCCTAATATAGCTACAATATAAATTATAATTATATTATAGCTATTTTAGGATTTATATTTATTTTACAGGTAACTTTGTATTTATTTTAACCAGGTACAATAGCTTTTAAATAGTTAATAACTATTTAATAGCTACCTAGTTAAAATAATTACAAAATTACCTGTAAAATAAATCCTAACCTAAGTGACAATTAAACCTAACACTACACTATCAATAAATTAAGTAAATAAACTACCTACAATTACCTACAATTAACCTAACACTACACTATCAATAAATTAATTAAATACAATTCCTACAAATAAATACAATTAAATAAACTAGCTAAAGTACAAAAAATAAAAAAGAACTAAGTTACAAAAAATAAAAAAATATTTACAAACATAATAAAAATATTACAACAATTTTAAAATAATTACACCTACTCTAAGCCCCCTAATAAAATAACAAAGCCCCCCAAAATAAAAAAATGCCCTACCCTATTCTAAAGTACTAAAGTTCAAAGCTCTTTTACCTTACCAGCCCTGAACAGGGCCCTTTGCGGGGCATGCCCCAAAGAATTCAGCTCTTTTGCCTGTAAAAAAAAACATACAATACCCCCCCCAACATTACAACCCACCACCCACATACCCCTAATCTAACCCAAACCCCCCTTAAATAAACCTAACACTAAGCCCCTGAAGATCTTCCTACCTTATCTTCACCCTGCCAGGTTCACCGATCCGTCCTGAAGAGCTCCTCCGATGTCCTGATCCAAGCCCAAGCGGGGGGCTGAAGAGGTCCATGATCCGGCTGAAGTCTTCATCCAAGCGGGAGCTGAAGAGGTCCATGATCCGGATGAAGTCTTCATCCAAGCGGGAGCTGAAGAGGTCCATGATCCGGATGAAGTCTTCTATCAACGGCATCTTCAATCTTCTTTCTTCCGGATCCATCTTGCAGACCTCCGACGCGGAACATCCTCTTTTCCCGACGCCTACTAGCCGAATGACGGTTCCTTTAAGGGACGTCATCCAAGATGGCGTCCCTCAAATTCCGATTGGCTGATAGGATTCTATCAGCCAATCGGAATTAAGGTAGGAATATTCTGATTGGCTGATGGAATCAGCCAATCAGAATCAAGTTCAATCCGATTGGCTGATCCAATCAGCCAATCAGATTGAGCTCGCATTCTATTGGCTGATCGGAAAAGCCAATAGAATGCAAGCTCAATCTGATTGGCTGATTGGATCAGCCAATCGGATTGAACTTGATTCTGATTGGCTGATTCCATCAGCCAATCAGAATATTCCTACCTTAATTCCGATTGGCTGATAGAATCCTATCAGCCAATCGGAATTCGAGGGACGCCATCTTGGATGACTTCCCTTAAAGGAACCGTCATTCGGCTAGTAGGCGTCGGGAGAAGAGGATGTTCCGCGTCGGAGGTCTGCAAGATGGATCCGGAAGAAAGAAGATTGAAGATGCCGTTGATAGAAGACTTCATCCGGATCATGGACCTCTCAGCTCCCGCTTGGATGAAGACTTCATCCGGATCATGGACCTCTTCAGCTCCCGCTTGGATGAAGACATCAGCTGGATCATGGACCTCTTCAGCCCCCCGCTTGGGCTTGGATCAGGACATCGGAGGAGCTCTTCAGGACGGATCGGTGAACCTGGCAGGGTGAAGATAAGGTAGGAAGATCTTCAGGGGCTTAGTGTTAGGTTTATTTAAGGGGGGTTTGGGTTAGATTAGGGGTATGTGGGTGGTGGGTTGTAATGTTGGGGGGGGTATTGTATGTTTTTTTTTACAGGCAAAAGAGCTGAATTCTTTGGGGCATGCCCTGCAAAGGGCCCTGTTCAGGGCTGGTAAGGTAAAAGAGCTTTGAACTTTAGTAATATAGAATAGGGTAGGGCATTTTTTTTATTTTGGGGGGCTTTGTTATTTTATTAGGGGGCTTAGAGTAGGTGTAATTAGTTTAAAATTGTTATAATATTTTTATTATGTTTGTAAATATTTTTTTATTTTTTGTAACTTAGTTCTTTTTTATTTTTTGTACTTTAGCTAGTTTATTTAATTGTATTTATTTGTAGGAATTGTATTTAATTAATTTATTGATAGTGTAGTGTTAGGTTAATTGTAGGTAATTGTAGGTAGTTTATTTAATTAATTTATTGATAGTGTAGTGTTAGGTTTAATTGTAACTTAGGTTAGGATTTATTTTACAGGTAATTTTGTAATTATTTTAACTATTTTAGCTATTAAATAGTTCTTAACTATTTAATAGCTATTGTACCTGGTTAAAATAAATACAAAGTTACCTGTAAAATAAATATAAATCCTAAAATAGCTATAATATAATTATAATTTATATTGTAGCTATATTAGGATTTATTTTACAGGTATTTATCTTTAAATAGGAATAATTTATTTAATAAGAGTTAATTAATTTCGTTAGATGTAAATTATATTTAACTTAGGGGGGTGTTAGTGTTAGGGTTAGACTTAGCTTTAGGGGTTAATACATTTATTAGAATAGCGGTGAGCTCCAGTCGGCAGATTAGGGGTTAATAATTGAAGTTAGGTGTTGGCGATGTTAGGGAGGGCAGATTAGGGGTTAATACTATTTATTATAGGGTTAGTGAGGCGGATTAGGGGTTAATAACTTTATTATAGTAGCGCTCAGGTCCGGTCGGCAGATTAGGGGTTAATAAGTGTAGGCAGGTGGAGGCGACGTTGTGGGGGGCAGATTAGGGGTTAATAAATATAATATAGGGGTCGGCGATGTTAGGGCAGCAGATTAGGGGTACATAGGGATAATGTAAGTAGCGGCGGTTTACGGAGCGGCAGATTAGGGGTTAATAATAATATGCAGGGGTCAGCGATAGCGGGGGCGGCAGATTAGGGGTTAATAAGTGTAAGGTTAGGGGTGTTTAGACTCGGGGTACATGTTAGAGTGTTAGGTGCAGACGTAGGAAGTGTTTCCGCATAGCAAACAATGGGGCTGCGTTAGGAGCTGAACGCGGCTTTTTTGCAGGTGTTAAGTTTTTTTCAGCTCAAACAGCCCCATTGTTTCCTATGGGAGAATCGTGCACGAGCACGTTTTTGAGGCTGGCCGCTTGCGTAAGCAACTCTGGTATCGAGAGTTGAAGCTGCGTTAAAAATGCTCTACGCTCCTTTTTTGGAGCCTAACGCAGCCTTTATGTGGACTCTCAATACCAGAGTTATTTTTATGGTGCGGCCAGAAAAAAGCCGGCGTTAGTTTTTCGGGTCGTTACCGACAAAACTCCAAATCTAGCCGTAAGCTTCTATGGTGTCACGTGCTTCTAAAAGGTGGATTATCAGTTTTGCTTCAACAAACATGATAGGAAAATCATTCTTTGCAATAGTAACTAAGTTGAATCAGTGCTAAACCACTTTAAAGGAATACAAGAGGGCAGGCTACCCCAGTCTGCACATGTGCAAATTATCAGCTAGTTTACAAGTTATGCGCGATAGAGGGTATTTAACGAACGCAACAAAAGTTGTGTTATTTCACCCTCTATAGCACTGCCATTACAAGTTTTCAAACAGCCGGCTTGTGCGTGCAATATGGTTGCGTTGAGCTCCATACCGCACAAAATACATGCGCTGTTTTGATGTGTTAGTGCACGCTTTCCCCATAGACATCAATGGGGAGAGCGTGTTAGAAAAAAAACTAACACCTGCGATGGCGGAATAAAAAGCTCCATAACGCAGCCCCATTGATGTCTATGGGGAAAAAAAAGTTAAGTTTGAACCTTACACCCTAACATAAAAACTATGTCTAAACACCCCTAATCTGCCGCCCCCCACATCGCTGACACCTACATAATGTAATTAATCTCTAATCTGCCGCTCCCGACATCGCCGCCACTATGAAAATTCATTAACCCCTATTCCGCCGCTCCCCGCCACTGCCGCCACTATAACAAACTTATTATCCCCTAAACCGTAAGCCCGCCACAACGAAATATACTAAATTAAACTATTAACCCCTAAACCGAAAGCTGCCCACATCGCAATAAACTAATTTAAATTAGTAACCCCTAAACCTAATGCCCCCCTAACTTTATATTAAAATTACAATTTCCCTCTCTTGAATTAAATTAACACACCTGTCAAATTAAAAATCTAAGTTTCAACTAACAGTTAAACTAATATAACTATTAAACTAAAATTAAACTAACTACCAATTAAAGAAAACTAAAATACACATTAAAAAAATCCTAACACTACTATAAAAATTACAAAGTATGTAATTACAAAAAATAAAAAATACTAAATTACAAAAAATAACAAACACTAAATTACGAAAAATAACAAATGAAATTATCAAAAATAAAAAAGAATTAACCTAATCTAATAGCCCTATAAAAATAAAAAAGCCCACCCAAAACAGCCAATAGGATGAGAGCTTCTGAAATTCTATTGGCTGTACAAATCAGCCAATAGAATTTCAGAAGCTCTCATCCTATTGGCTGTTTTGAACAGCCAATAGGATTTCACTAGCTCTCATCCTATTGGCTGATTTGATTTTCCAAAATCAAATCAGCCAATAGGAATGCAAGGGACGCCATTTTGAAAAGGCTCCCTTGCATTGAAGATTCAGTATACGGCGGCGACCATATGAAGAGGATGCTCCGCGCCGGATGTCTTCAGGATGGACCCACTCCACGCCGCCGGGATGAAGATAGAAGACGCCGACGGGATGAAGCTAGAAGATGCTGCCTGGATGTAGATAGAAGGCGCCGCCTGGATGGATGAAGACCTCGCCGCCTGGATGAAGACCTCTCGCCGCCTGGATGTCCGAACTTCAGGAACTGTAAGTGGATATTCGGGGGTTAGTGTTAGGATTTTTTAAACTTTTTTGGGTGTTTTTTTTTTTTTTTTAGTTTAGGGTTTGGGCTTTTCTTAAAAGAGCTGAATGTCCTTTTCAGCTTAGGTTTTTGTTAGAGTTAGGTTTATTATTTTGGGGGATGGTTGGGTGGTGGGTTTTACTCTTGGGGGGTCTTTGTGTTTCTTTTACAGGCAAAAGAACTAAGTTCTTTGGGACAATGCCCCACAAAAGGCCCTTTTAAGGGCTATTGGTAGTTTATGGTAGGCTAGGTTTATTTTTTATTTTGGGTGGGCTTTTTTATTTTTATAGGGCTATTAGATTAGGTGTAATTCTTTATTTTTGATCATTTCGTTTGTTATTTTTCATAATTTAGTTTGTTATTTTTGTAATTTAGTATTTTTTTATATTTTGTAATTAGTTTGTAATGTTTATAGTAGTGTTAGGATTTTTTAAAGTGTATTTTAGTTTTCTTTAATTGGTAGTTAGTTTAATTTTAGTTTAATAATTATATTAGTTAGTTGAAACTTAGTTTTTTTTAATTTGACAGGTAAGTTTTAATTCAATTTAAGAGAGGGAAATTGTAATTTTAATATAAAGTTAAGGTTTAGGGGTTACTAATTTAAATTAGTTTATTGCGATGTGGGGGGCTTTCAGTTTAGGAGTTAATAGTTTAATTTAGTATATTTCGTTGTGGGGGGCTTGCGGTTTAGGGGTTAATAGGTTTATTATAGTGGCAGCGGTGTTGGGGAGTGGCAGAATAGGGGTTAATAACTATAGTATAGTGAGGGCGATGCGGACGACAGATTAGGGGTTTATAATATTTAAATAGTGTTTGCGATGCTGGAGGGCCTCGGTTTAGGGGTTAATAGGTTGTTTATGGGTGTTTGTGTACTTTGTAACAGTTTAGTTATGAGTTTTATGTAACAGTTTTGCTGCGTAAAACTCATAACTACTGCTCTCAGATGGCGGTACGGATCTTGTCGTTATAGGGTGTAACGCAAGCTTTTTAGCCTTACCGCAAAACTTGTAATGATAGCGATATGAAACGTAATTTTTACGAGTGCGGGACTGACGTTGCGTTACAGGCTAAAGTCTTGTTACCGACAAGACTTGTAATGGCTGCGTTGCTGTTTTAACGATGAAATTACCATTTTTTCAGCATTTAAAGATGAACGCACAACTCGTAGTCTACCTGAGAGTTTGTGCTATATATTAATATTAGTTTCTGATTAGTTAGCAGGGGTTATTTTGTTCTGAGGGACAGGTTAATCAGTGAAAAGAATAAACATAAAATAGTAACTCATCTGACAAAACAAAGCTGCAGTTTTCATTGCAAAATTATTCTTATATATGAATGTTTACAATCATGTAGTTTACAATTTGTGTTTATGGGTGCCAGAAGGTGTACAAAGCTTTGTAACCAAGGACTCCAGCTACACACTGTCCCATTCACCAACTCTGCACTATTGACTTTGTGGAAGCAAAGATTTGGTTATTTGATTTCTGAAGTTTAGGATTTCATTTAAGATGCTGAAAATGTATCTTCTACAGTGTTGAAGGAAGCAGAGAGAAAGCACAGGTCAGCAGATGTACACTATATTTATAAATTGTTAATGCCTCTGGAGTCTTAACTCTGTGAATGCCAAGATTAAAAGGATACTAAACCTATTTTTTTCTTCTTTCATGATTCAGACAGAGCAGCGATTTTAAGCAATTTTCTAATTTACTCCTATTATTAATTTGTATTTGTTCTCTTTGTATCTTTATTTGAAAAAGCAGAAATGTAAGGTTAGTAGCTGGCCCATTTTTGGTTCAGCACATGGGTAGTGCTTGCTGATTGGTGGCTATATTTAGCCACTAATCAGCAAGTGCTACCCAGGTGCTGAACCAAAAATGGGCTGGATCTTAAACTTACATTCCTGCTTTTTCAAATAAAGATAGCAAGAGAACGAGGAAAAATTGATAATAGGAGTAAATTAGAAAGTTGCTTAAAATCGCTGCTCTATCTGAATCATGCAAGAAAATATTTGGGTTTAGTGTCCCTTTAAGGGTTTGATATTCTTCTCTTTATTAAGTTTGCATTTAAAGGGGCTTTAAAGGGACAGCAAAGTAAAAATGAAAGTAATATGAAACTTACTATAAAACTTTTATAAAGATTCTTTAGTTTACTTCTGTTATCAAAATGTACTTAATTTTTTTGGTATACTTTGTGGAAATGTGTATCTAGGTAGGCACAGGAGCAGCAATGCACTACTGGGAGCTAGCTGGAGATAAGTGACTACCCATATAGGTCTCTTGTCATTGGCTCATCAGATGTGTTTAGCTCAATCCTAGCAGTATTATGTGTTTAACCCCTTTGCAAAGTTAAACATGATTCAGAGAAAAGCAGAAATGTAGTACTGGGTGTTCAGCTAGCTCCCAGTAGTGCATTTCTGCTTCTTCAACAAAGGATACAGAGAAAAATAAAGCAAATTTTATAGTACTGTAGATGTTGCAAAGATGTTTAAAATTGTATTTTCTATCTGACTCATGAAAGAACATTTTTAACATGTCCCTTTAATACACTGTAATGTAACAGATCTGGATACAAAATAAATGTTTTAAAACCAATTACAGCTATAATTTTGTTAGCAAAATTTTCACTGTTTTTCAAGCCAGGTACACACTCCTTGAAAGCTTCTAGAGAATGTTTACCATATCTCCTTTGCTGTGGCCAATCAGGGATCGATAGTAACGAACTCCTGCACATATCAGGCAATAACTGTACAGCACGTAGGTGGGTCAGGTATCCGAATTCCACAGAATGCTCTGCAGTCTCAGATTTCATATTTAAATTACAGGAAATGTAGACAAATTACTGTACTAAATAATGAAAGCACACCTATTGTACTCACACTCTGCAGTGGGTGTCCTGTCCACCAAGCTTCTGAATCCTGTTCCAGGCTTCGGCCTCAAGTAGGCATTCCAGTCTTCAGCCTCTAGTGAGCATTCCAGTCTTCAGCCTTTAGTGTGCATTCCAGTCTTCAGCCTCTAGTGAGAATTCCAGTCTTCAGCCTTTAGTGGGAATTCCAGTCTTCAGCCTCTAGTGAGAATTCCAGTCTTCAGCCTCTAGTGGGAATTCCAGTCTTCAGCCTCTAGTGGGCATTCCAGTCTTCAGCCTCTAGTGGGAATTCCCGTCTTCAGCCTCTAGTGAGAATTCCAGTCTTCAGCCTCTAGTGGGAATTCCAGTCTTCAGCCTCTAGTGAGAATTCCAGTCTTCAGCCTCTAGTGGGAATTCCAGTCTTCAGCCTCTAGTGGGAATTCCAGTCTTCAGCCTCTAGTGGGCATTCCAGTCTTCAGCCTCTAGTGGGAATTCCAGTCTTCAGCCTCTAGTGGGAATTCCCGTCTTCAGCCTCTAGTGAGAATTCCAGTCTTCAGCTTCTAGTGGGCATTCCAGTCTTCAGCCTCTAGTGGGAATTCCAGTCTTCAGCCTCTAGTGTGCATTCCAGTCTTCAGCCTCTAGTGGTAATTCCCATCTTCAGCCTCTAGTGGACATTCCAGTCTTCAGCCTCTAGTGAGAATTCCAGTCTTCAGCCTCTAGTGGGCATTGCAGTCTTCAGCCTCAAGTAGGCATTCCAGTCTTCAGCCTCTAGTGGGCATTCCAGTCTTCAGTCTCTAGTGGGCATTCCAGTTTTCAGCCTCTAGTGGGCATTCCAGTCTTCAGCCTCTAGTGGGTATTTCAGTCTTCAGCCTCTAGTGGGAATTCCCATCTTCAGCCTCTAGTGAGAATTCCAGTCTTCAGCTTCTAGTGGGAATTCCAGTCTTCAGCCTCTAGTGTGCATTCCAGTCTTCAGCCTCTAGTGGGAATTCCCATCTTCAGCCTCTAGTGGGCATTCCAGTCTTCAGCCTCTAGTGAGAATCCCAGTCTTCAGCCTCTAGTGGGCATTGCAGTCTTCAGCCTCTAGTGTGCATTCCAGTCTTCAGCCTCTAGTGGGAATTCCAGTCTTCAGCCTCTAGTAGGCATTGCAGTCTTCAGCCTCTAGTGGGCATTCCAGTCTTCAGCCTCTAGTGGGCATTCCAGTCTTCAGCCTCAAGTAGGCATTCCAGTCTTCAGCCTCTAGTGGGCATTCCAGTCTTCAGTCTCTAGTGGGCATTCCAGTCTTCAGCCTCTAGTGGGCATTCCAGTCTTCAGCCTCTAGTGGGCATTCCTGTCCTCAGACTCTAGTGGGCATTCCAGCCTTCAGACTCTAGTGGGAATTCCAGGTTTCAGCCTCAAGTGGGCATTCCAGTCTTCAGCCTCTAGTGAGCATTCCAGTCTTCAGCCTCTAGTGGTCATTCCTGACTTCAGTCTCAAGTGGACATTCCAGTCTTCAGCCTCTAGTGGGAATTCCCGTCTTCAGCCTCTAGTGGGAATTCCAGTCTTCAGCCTCTAGTGGGCATTGCAGTCTTCAGCCTCTAGTGGGCATTCCAGTCTTCAGCCTCTAGTGGGCATTCCAGTCTTCAGCCTCTAGTAGGCATTCCAGTCTTCAGCCTCTAGTGGGCATTCCAGTCTTCAGTCTCTAGTGGGCATTCCAGTCTTCAGCCTCTAGTGGGCATTCCAGTCTTCAGCCTCTAGTGGGCATTCCTGTCCTCAGACTCTAGTGGGCATTCCAACCTTCAGACTCTAGTGGGAATTCCAGTTTTCAGCCTCAAGTGGGCATTCCAGTCTTCAGCCTCTAGTGAGCATTCCAGTCTTCAGCCTCTAGTGGGCATTCCTGACTTCAGTCTCAAGTGGACATTCCAGACTTCAGCCTCTCGTGGGCATTCCTGTCTTCGGCCTCTAGTGCGCATTCCTGTCTTCAGCCTCAAGTGGGCACTTTAGTCTCGGCCTTAGAGTGGGCATTCCTGTTACTGGCCGTATGGTGGGCATTACCTCTGATTCCAGCTCTAGAGTGGGCACACCTGCTCACCTATCCTGCTTAACCTGGATCATGAAACTTTAATTTTGACTTTAGCGTTCCTTTAAAGGGATTCCAAGAACCATATATAGAAAACCTCACTATATTGAGAGGGATATTCACCTTGGTGGAGCGCATATTTGGGGCCTTTCACTATGAATGTGGGGCAGTGCCCCCTGGCCCCCTAGAGACACGTATGCTCTTGAGCAAGTCAAGCTTCATGTCTTCCTTTTCATGCCTCATCAAATTTGATGACCATCCCAGCCCTTACACACAATTCAAATGAACCTTACAGATTTTTAATATAAAAAGGGTTGCCACACATTCACTTTGAAATTAATAACTCAGAATCTATGGGGACTTAAACTGGACAGTGTACTGTGATTTCCCCTCCCCCCGTTTAATATGTTAACAATAATCTATTTTATCTTAAATGGTTTACAAATTGCACCATTACCTTTACTTTGCCATGTGAAATAGCTGTTTTTGCCTGTTGTATTCCCACCTATACTATATAACATATAACTATATATATAACATTTCAATATATATAACATTTCAATATATACTGGTTATAGAAAAGCTATGTAAACACAAAGGTTTATAAGAAATCATGCTCCCAGTGGGAGTGGAACAGAAATATACTAAAATGTTAATATCCAATTGTTTTCTCCAAGGGTCCAAAGCTCTAAAGCTCACTGGTTTAGTGAGATTCCATAAGAAGCTTTATCAGTATAACGAGGCCCCTCAGTGATTATTCTAAAGGCAATTTTCACCTTGGGAACTGTGTATCTCATTAAGGGGAGTTCCCTAATATTATTTATGTGAAGGAGAGGGCACATTTATTACAATATAATGCTCAGTAAAATCAGTTGATGATCTCTCTTCATAACTGTGAGTTCTTGAGAACTGGGCCTTAGTATTGGTCTCATTATACTAAGCTAAGGACAATTTAGAGTAACTACATTATGAGTGGTGCGCTAACTGTTGCACGCGAGCAATAAGGGTTATATTGCAGCTCTAAGGGGTACATCACGGAAGTAGTGCGCGTAATACGAGTTGAAAATAAATGAGTTTGGTTGAGTGCAATTGCATGTAACGCGCACCAGGTTAGCGCGACTTCAGAGCTTTGGTTAACGGTTACATGAGACAAAAAAGTTGCACAAAACACCTCAAAAATACATCTCACAGTACAGTTACACTCATAATAACACTGTCTAATAAAGATTATTCCAAAAAATATTGCACAAAAAGTTATAAGATATAAGGTCTCAAGAGTTTTAAAAAAAAGTATGCAAAATGCTATAACATAGAGATACATACACACATGTTTAAATATGTAAATGTATGAATGCGTATATATATATATACACAGTATATATCCCCTTATGCCCTTAAGGAACAGCGTTGTACCCTGTATGAGGCTGCAGTCCTGGGCTTCTCTCTCCTGCGGTCTCGTTAATGAGCGAGATTGTGCTATTTCTGCAAGTCCCATGAGTGGGGCACTGCAGAAATAGAGTTGCAGAGTTACCGATGCAGAGAGGGCCACTCTGTGGCCCTCTCTGCATCGGATAGCGGTGGTGCCGATCGTTGGTGGGTGGGAGGGTAAGGAGGGAGGCGGGTGGGCAGCCCATCGCTGGAGGGGACTGGAGGAGGGCGGGAGCGGGTGGGACCACTACGCCACGCTACAGGCAAGAGGAGAAAAAAAAAATGTGTCAGTGAGGGGAGAGTAGGGAGGAGGGACAATGAGGGGGATCCTATGTGGGATCCGTTGAGAGAAAGGGATCTGGGAGGGGGAGGTGGGTATGGTAATTGGGGGGGGGGCAGCTACACTACACCACAGAAAAAAATTGGGTGAAATAAATCAAAATTAGGTCAAACTGGGTACTGGCAGACAGCTGCCAGTACCTAAGATAGTGACTAATAGGTAGAGGGGGGAGGGTAAGAGAGCTGTTTGGGGGATCAAGAAGGTTGGGTGGTAAGGGGGGATCTTACACTTTAGAAAATATATATATATAAAAAGTTATATATATAAAAAAGCGCCAACAGATTTTGCAGCGCTGTCCAAGGGTAACAAAGGTAAAAGGACAGTACAATGTAAGACACCAGACAAAATTTAACAAATACAGGAGGAATTGGGAGCCCTGTTCCCATGGGAACTTACAATCTAAATGGGTAGGAGTGTGAGAAACAGGAGGTGGGGACTGCAAAGGTGGGAATGATGTTAGTGTGGAGTTAGATGAGGGCAACTATTAGGCAAGTGGAATTCATTAGCTACTGATTTGGTGATAGGCTTCCCTGAACAAGAAGGTCTTTAGGGAGCGTTTAAAGGAGGAGAGGTTGGGGGAAAGTCTGACAGCACGAGGAAGTGCGTTACAGAGGGTTGGTGCCGCACAAGAGAAGTCCTGTAGTCTAGCATGAGAGGAGGTGATAGTAGAAGAGGCAAGGAGTAGATCGTTGTTGGATCTCAGGGAATGGGCTGGAGTATATTTGTTGATGAGTGAGGACAGGTATGGGGGGGCTGCATTGGTAAGGGCTTTGTAGGTCAGAGTGAGAATTTTTAATTTAATTCTGCTGTGAATGGGGAGCCAGTGAAGGGACTCACAGAGGGGTGCAGTGGATACAGAGCATTGGGAGAGGTGGATTAGCCTAGCAGAGGCATTTAGGATGGATTCAAGGAAGGAGAGGTGGGAGAGAGGAAGGCCAGTTAGTAGGTTGTTACAGTAGTCAAGCCGGGAAATTACTAGGGAATGGATTAGCTGTTTAGTAGTTTCAGCACTCAGAAAATAATGCATTTTGGAGATATTGCATAGGTGGTTGCGATGAAGAGAGCAATTGGATGTGGGGTATGAAGAACAGGTTGGAGTCAAGTGTAACTCCTAGGCAGCGGACTTGGGGTGATGGAGAGATAGTGGTGTCACCAACAGTGATAGTAAAGTTAGAAACTGGAGTAGAATTAGATGGGGGAATTAGAAGAAGCTCAGTCTTGGACATGTTGATTTTTAGGTGGTGAGAGGCCATCCAGGAAGAAATGCCAGATAAGCAGTCGCTGATGTGGGAAAGGACAGAAGCGGAGAGTGCAGGGGTGGATAGGTAGATCTGAATATCATCAGCATCATCAGTATAAATAGTAAAAATGTGTGAACACAACAAAAGGGCTAAATATATACTAATTAAAACAGGTATACAGCAAATTAGCATGGGATATACAGTGCCCGTCTAAAATAATGTATTGTAAGAATGTATGGTGGACCCTCACTAAATATTAGTATCTCATTAAAAATATGTCCACAAAATAGTGATCTAAAAAGACCAGTCCATAATTAGACAAAGAAATCCCTGTCGACAACGATGGATAACAAAACTCTGCAGACTCCTTCTTTCCCTTTCAGGCAGCAGATGAATCTGTGGAGGTGGGAGACAAACAGAAGTGACCAATGTGTGTATCCAAAGCAATAATAGCCCAAACTCGCACCAGTATTCTATGCCCAGGGTACTCACACTCTTGCTGAGCACACCGATGTGCTGGTAGATACAGACTGGTTACAAGAGCCAACCAGCTTGCTCACATTTTTTTTCACATTTATTAAATTTATATTATTAGTGATTGATAATTCCTAATGAATAGCATATATATTATGATTTGATATCACTGCATATCATTTTTATATTATGCACAGGTCATGAGCACCTTTATTTAGCGGCTGTTATACTAGCCAAAAATATTTTCACATATGCCCATAGAGATTATTACATCACTTGGCATAATTGCTCACGTTCGTACACTCATTTTATTTAGTTAGTACATAATCATTAATATTTATTTCATAAATATTAATAGACTTAGCACTAAATACATTTAATAGTAAAAATTTAATAGTTTCGTATATTATGATAAATATTATTTATCATAATACAGGGAGTGCAGAATTATTAGGCAAATGAGTATTTTGACCACATCATCCTCTTTATGCATGTTGTCTTACTCCAAGCTGTATAGGCTCGAAAGCCTACTACCAATTAAGCATATTAGGTGATGTGCATCTCTGTAATGAGAAGGGGTGTGGTCTAATGACATCAACACCCTATATCAGGTGTGCATAATTATTAGGCAACTTCCTTTCCTTTGGCAAAATGGGTCAAAAGAAGGACTTGACAGGCTCAGAAAAGTCAAAAATAGTGAGATATCTTGCTGAGGGATGCAGCACTCTTAAAATTGCAAAGCTTCTGAAGCGTGATCATCGAACAATCAAGCGTATCATTCAAAATAGTCAACAGGGTCCCAAGAAGCGTGTGGAAAAACCAAGGCGCAAAATAACTGCCCATGAACTGAGAAAAGTCAAGCGTGCAGCTGCCAAGATGCCACTTGCCACCAGTTTGGCCATATTTCAGAGCTGCAACATCACTGGAGTGCCCAAAAGCACAAGGTGTGCAATACTCAGAGACATGGCCAGGGGAAGAAAGGCTGAAAGACGACCACCACTGAACAAGACACACAAGCTGAAACGTCAAGACTGGGCCAAGAAATATCTCAAGACTGATTTTTCTAAGGTTTCATGGACTGATCAAATGAGAGTGAGTCTTGATGGGCCAGATGGATGGGCCCGTGGCTGAATTGGTAAAGGGCAGAGAGCTCCAGTCCGACTCAGACGCCAGCAAGGTGGAGGTGGAGTACTGGTTTGGGCTGGTATCATCAAAGATGAGCTTGTGGGGCCTTTTCGGGTTGAGGATGGAGTCAAGCTCAACTCCCAGTCCTACTGCCAGTTTCTGGAAGACACCTTCTTCAAGCAGTGGTACAGGAAGAAGTCTGCATCCTTCAAGAAAAACATGATTTTCATGCAGGACAATGCTCCATCACACGCGTCCAAGTACTCCAACAGCGTTGCTGGCAAGAAAGGGTATAAAAGAAGAAAATCTAATGACATGGCCTCCTTGTTCACCTGATCTGAACCCCATTGAGAACCTGTGGTCCATCATCAAATGTGAGATTTACAAGGAGGGAAAACAGTACACCTCTCTGAACAGTGTCTGGGAGGCTGTGGTTGCTGCTGCACACAATGTTGATGGTGAACAGATCAAAACACTGACAGAATCCATGGATGGCAGGCTTTTGAGTGTCCTTGCAAAGAAAGGTGGCTTTATTGGTCACTGATTTGTTTTTGTTTTGTTTTTGAATGTCAGAAATGTATATTTGTGAATGTTGAGATGTTATATTGGTTTCACTGGTAAAAATAAATAATTGAAATGGGTATATATTTGTTTTTTGTTAAGTTGCCTAATAATTATGCACAGTAATAGTCACCTGCACACACAGATATCCCCCTAAAATAGCTATAACTAAAATCAAACTAAAAACTACTTCCAAAACTATTCAGCTTTGATATTAATGAGTTTTTTGGGTTCATTGAGAACATGGTTGTTGTTCAATAATAAAATGAATCCTCAAAAATACAACTTGCCTAATAATTCTGTACTCCCTGTATATATATATATATATATATATATATATATATATATTTATAAATTCTCGATAGAACACTTCATTATTTGATTTTAGCACACTTAGACATATATTTGTCCTCCTATGTAAACCTAATCTATATTTGATCACATCACCATTATTTAGTTTAAATCATACTATCACCTATACACATATTCATTATCAAATTCAGAATAGTATTCACACAATATTGTTGTCAATGGATATTAGATTTAATTTGCACTTTTAATTTTAATTTTTTCTTGATAGATACACAATTGGATGCCACTAGAGTATGATTTAGGCTGGCACCTTTAATATCTGACAATTTAGTCCCTGTATCATATACATGTATGGCAAATACAATAAATATAATGCTGTGTATACACCTTTAAGGTGGCGATGTGAACTAAGTGACAGCGCCACACGATTCTATACAGCTTTAATATTATACGCCTTTATGTAATTCACTACTATTAAGTATTGTATATATCCCTTTAAGCAGTGAGACGAACTAATAGAACACTATTGTAATAATGTAACATCATGTATCATACTATTATTATGTTGAAGCAACATCACGTTTATAATTTAGCAGGCTTGCGAGAGGTAGGATCTGGTTGTGCAGTGGAGGAGAATATGAATGGGTTTATTGTTGAACAAATTTAGTCCCCGATTTTACTCGACTAGTACATCGCCAATTTATGTTTTGTTGTGAATGGGAGATCTGTTTTAATTGAGGAATTCCTCTCATTTGTTGAATAAGGATCACTGTATGTAGCAATGATTGAAACAAGTGAGCAATCTCATTACCATTCCGTTGGGGGAAACTATCTGTAAGCGGAGTATCCCTGACCGCTGCTTGGAGGAGCACTATTGGAGGAAGCAAGCCGACAGGAGAGTGTTCACCGCTGCAGGGAGAGTGTTGACTTGAGAGAGCAAGCTGGTTGGCTCTGATAACCAGTCTGTATCTACCAGCACATCGGTGTGCTCAGCAAGAGTGTGAGTACCCTGGGCATAGAATACTGGTGCGAGTTTGGGCTATTATTGCTTTGGATACACACATTGGTCACTTCTGTTTGTCTCCCACCTCCACAGATTCATCTGCTGCCTGAGAGGGAAAGAAGGAGTCTGCAGAGTTTTGTTATCCATCGTTGTCGACAGGGATTTCTTTGTCTAATTATGGACTGGTCTTTTTAGATCACTATTTTGTGGACAGATTTTTAATGAGATACTAATATTTAGTGAGGGTCCACCATACATTCTTACAATACATTATTTTAGACGGGCACTGTATATCCCATGCTAGTTTGCTGTATACCTGTTTTAATTAGTATATATTTAGCGCCCTCTTGTTGTGTTCATACATTTTTATTTTTTTATCTCACAGCCTTTTTAGAGCTTAGGGTTAAAGAGGAGCAGCTTCATATATATATTTCTATTATCATTTTTCTGTTTATCATTTATTATTATTATAAAAATAGCAATAGCGCTATTAATTTTTATATCGAGCCTAAGAAGGGGGTATATGGTTCTATATTAGTCATTTGACTGTGTGGTATATTACATAATATTGTAAATATTTATGGTGAGTTCTACCTTAGGGATGTGTCAACATATCGAAGTAGTACATATTGTCCTATAGCGCCCTCTAGTGACTATTGTCACATTTATCAGTATAAATAGAGAAGAGTAGAGGGCCTAGAACAGAGCCTTGAGGTACTCCAACAGACAGAGGCAATGGAGAGGATGAGTCGCCAGCAAATGAGACAGAAAAGGACCTATTAGAGAGAGCCCAAGGAAGCTGAGAGTCTGTAGGAGGAGGAGATGGTCAACAGTGTCAAAGGCAGCAGACAGGTCAAGTAAGATAAGTATAAAATAGTGGGCATTGTTTTTAGCAGAAAGAAGATCGTTAATAACCTTGGTGAGGGCAGGCTCAGTTGAGTTTTGGGGATGGAAGCCAGGTTCAAGTAATGAGTTGGAGGATAGGAAGTGTGTTAGGCGATTGAAAACTAGTTTTTCCAGGACTTTAGAAGCTAGCAGAAGTAGTGATATGGGGCGGTAGTTTGCAGGAGAATTGGGGTTGAGGGAGGATTTTTTGAGGATGGGGGTGACCTTTACATGTTTGAAGGATGATGGAAATGAACCAGTAGTAAAAGATTGGTTGAATATGTGAGTAAGAGGAGGGGTGAGGGTAGAGGACAGAGAAGGTATTAGATGTGAAGGGATAGGGTCAAGGGGGCAGGTAGTGAGGTGTGAGGAAGATATTAGGGAACTCACTTCATTCTCAGTGGTTGGGGGGAAGGTACTGAGAGTGTTGGAGGGGGAGATCGGGGGCGGAGATGGAAGGTTGCAGTCTTGTGGTGGGATGTTACTTTGGATGGTAAGTGTTTTGTTGAAAAAGTAGTCTGCCAAGTCTTGAGCACTAAATTCAGATGAAGGGGGTGATGAAGGTGGATAGAGGAGTGTGTTGAAAGTGGAGAAGAGATGTGAGAGAAGAGAAGTAGTTTTGCTTGGCTAAGTGAAGGGCAGAGGAGTAAGAATGAAGAATTAACTTATAGTTTAGGAAATCGGGTTCAGAGCGGGATTTCCTCCAGGCACGTTCAGCAGCACGGGAGCATTTTTGTAGATAGCATTTGTGGAGGAGAAAGGGTGTCGAGTGCAGAGGAGAGAGTATTATTATAGTGGTTTGTAGCAAGGTCAGGGAAGGATACCTGCGGAAGTGTGTGGAAGGCGTTTTTGAATAAGGTTAGAAAGTTAGAGAGGAACAATAGTATGCAGATTTCTACAGGTGCGGAGGCGGGGGGGAGAAATAGGTTTAGCCTGTACATTGAGATTATAGGTGAGCAGATGGTGGTCTGGGATGGGAAATGGGCAACAGGTGACATCAGAAGGGGAGCAGAGGTAGGAGAATACCAGATCAAGAGAGTGTCCATCACGGTGAGTAGGGAATAGGGTGGATTGTGAGAGACTAAAGGAGTTTGTGAGTGAGAGACGTTTAGAGGCAGCAGGGGCAGATGGGTTATCAATGGGGATGTTGAAGTCCCCTAGGATTAGAGCAGGTGTATTTGTAGAGAGAAAGTGAGAAAGCCAGGAAGCAAAAATGTTGAGGAATTGGGAGGTTGGTCCAGGGAGGTGATAACTGCCACCTTGAGGAAGAGGGGGGAGAAAATGTGGATGCAGTGGACTTCAAAGTAGGAGAAGGAGAGAGATGGATGAGGATGCAGGTGCTGATAGGAGCAGGAGGGGGATAGTAAGATTTGTAGTAGATAAAATACCTGACTCAATTTGAGATAACACCTTTCCATAAAAAAAATAACAAAATATATATACAGTATATATATATATATATATATATATATATATATATATACAAATTTATATTAAGATATATTTATATATTTATATTAATTTATATTAAGATATATATACAGTATATATATATATATATATATATATATATATATATATATATATATTATCAATTAGGAGAAGGCCCTCACTGGTCTTTTCAAATGAGTGCCTTCTCCTTCTTGATATATTTAACCGCTGGCACCCTGGCAGTTGTCATTAAGGTGAGAGTGCTCATTATTGCATTATATATATATATATATATTTCTCTAAATGAAAATTAATATGTATATTAAGCAGTATGATGTTTTTTCACCTATAGAAAAAATTGTAAACATGTATAAAGATAGAGGTGAAGAAGTAAAATGTTCCAACATAAAATTAAATGTTATATACTCTTTGTAAGATATGATATATATTGATAATATTATGAATGCCATTATTCCTTGCAAAATACCCCATACAATTTAAGGTTTATTTGATCTATAGAATAGATGTGGATTCACAATAAAAGTATAGAGTATGGCTATAGTTGTAGAATAATCCACCTTAAAATAGGAGGTGGTAGACTTGGGAGGAATTTGTGCAATATAGACTGACTGCACTCCAATCAATGGCAGCCATGACGAAGCCCATTCACGCAACGGATTATGGGCAAAACGCGTGTAACCTGCTAACAAGAAGTTTGAAAGAAAGCAGCGTTTGTGGAAGGTAAAAGGGTGATAAGAGAAAAAAAATTTGGGACTCTCATTCTAAGTTAAAACCTTTTTTTTCTGCATCAGTATTCTAATAAGCCTAAGGAACTATTTAAAGAACATTGGAATGTTCAATATTACTATTTCATGTCGGGTTAGCGCACTTGAGAATATGCGATCGGGTTTGTGCGTGAGTACGGGTGTTGATTGGTTTGTGTAGCAGAGACAGCTATTTCATATACAAAAATATACCAAAATGATACATTTCCAAAAAAGATTTTAAACTCTGCAGCTGGTATAACAAATAATTGAAAACACATTAAGGGGAAACAAGATTTATAGAACACTGTCCCTTTAACTCATAACCCTTATGTAAAACTGTATCACAGTCAGGATTTAGTTGTACAGATATTTTATTGACATTTGTAAAAGTTGGCATTGTATGCAGCTTTTATGATTTAGATTGACAAATAGTAAATATATAGAGTAGTGCTGTTAAGCCGGATTTACTGACTATAAGAGGATTGAGAGGCTAAAGTCATTAAGGTATCCTACTATTAATGCATTTACTCTTCTTATGCACCGCTAAGCAGTGTTTAAAGATAGCATATGAGCTGCCAGAGCGATTATTTTTGACATTTGAGCATTTGCAGTCTGAAAAATGTATACAGCAGCTACATCAAGCTTAAAGGGACAGTCTAGTCAAAATTAAACTTTCATGATTCAGATAGGGCATGCAATTTTAAACAACTTTCCAATTTACTTCTATTATCTAATTTGCTCAATTCTTTAGATATCCTTTGTTGAAGAAATAGCAATGCACATGTGTGAACCAATCACACAAGGCCTTTATGTGCAGCAACCAATCAGCAGCTACTGAGCATATCTAGATATGCTTTTCAGCAAGTGATATCAAGAGAATGAAGCAAATTAGATAATAGAAGTAAATTAGAAAGTTGTTTAAAATGACATGCTCTTTCTAAATCACGAAAGAAAAACATTGGGTTTCATGTCCCTTTAAATGAATATAAAACAAAAAAAAATGTCTTGTGATTCAGACAGAGCAGACCAGTGTCCAATTCTGTGTTGAAGAGATACCTAGATAGGCTACTGGTGGCAATTATAATCTATCAAATGGTTAACACTTACGATTAATCACCTTCTGGAATATAAGCCAAGCTTGTGGCGAGGCTGAGTGCACCACTACTCTAGTGTGCACTCAAACCCTATTTATATTATTCCCTTGCATCACGGATTGAATAAACTGGCTTGTTACAAACAGTTAACTTTAAATGCTATATTATACTGATAGATACCCGAGTATTATATACCGCAAACTACGAGCGGACCTTACTAATAAACCGCTAATATCTATGACCAGTTACATCCTAAGATATAAATTTAATTTCTTTTTAGTTAATTAATATATGCAAGTGATTAAATATACAACTATCTTAGCGTTTACCTAAGGTTATCACCACAACCTAGTGGATATAAGTAATCACAATCCAACTGAATCTGGGAATACTTAGAATACTGACTCAATATATATGGTAATAAATACCTACTTCATCATTGTATAATACATACAAAGCAGTTAACATTGACATATTGTGTCCTTATAACCCATGTAATGATGTGCTACTAGTTATCCAACTCCTTTATAACTGCCTGTTCATCCAATCCCAAGAGTACCATATAATATTGATAACAAACAGACATTTCTAGCGTTATCTAATTCTCTATAACTATAGATGATCTGTAGAGATTCATTTATTTATTTCTGATCACAGTGATATTAACTCACTATATACAGCTTTCCATTTGTACATCAGACCAGATACTATTGATGTATATAACTTAACTTTCTACTACAGAAGGTGACCAAATATGGTTTTAATGAAATTCCTAATTTTATAAGTTACTGAATAAAAGTTATGTTTTATTTAATATCACAAGTTTAGTTAATAAATGCTGTCCTAACACATTGGAAACTATTAACCTTGAGTGCTAGTGTGTGTATTCTTTAAAGAGCAAGTCTCTTCCTGCTATTTCTAATCAAAATACCTAGATAGGCATCTGAAACACTATATGGCAGGAAATAATGCTGGTTCAGAGAGAGCATACAATTTAAAAAAAAATTAAATTAACTTCTATTATGAAATTTGCTTTAATCCCATGGTATTCTTTGTTGCAGAAATACCTAGGTAGCTGTTTTTGGCCACTACATGGCAGGAAATAGTGCTGCCATCTAGTGCTTTTGCAAATGGATAATATTCTTGCAAAACTGCTGCTTACCCCCTTCTCTGCGCTTAGGTCAGAGACTGCATCAGAACGAGGCTTCCATTGGAGCCTATGGAAGCTCGCTCTTGTGAGCGCAGTGCTTCCTAGCAAGGCAAACGCGAGGTTGCGTTCGCATTGCGCTTACCTTGCAATACTAAAGTACATTAGCGTGTGCTGGTATTACAAAAGTGGAGAGCTAACATCGCTTGCAGGCAAGTGATATTTAGGAGCTCCACTTGTAATCTAGCCCATAAATAGTTATTTGTTTAGTAATAAAATGCATTGTCTTAAAAGGATATGAAACCCAAAATTTCTCTTTTGTGATTTAGACAATTTTACAAAGTTTGCACTTCATTCTCATGTTATTTTTTTTGTTAAAGAGATTGGAGCACTATGTAGCAGGAAATAGTTATACCATCTAGAGTTCTTGCAATTGGATAACATTCTTGCAGAAGTGCTGCCATATAATGCGTCAGGCACTTGCACATTCCTGAGCTGAATTATCTGCTTTTCAACAAAGAATACGAAGAGAATAAATACAATTTGACAATAGAAGTAAATTATAAAGTTGTTTAAATGGCATGTTCTGTCTGAATTATGACAAGAAAATGTTAAGTTTCATGTCCCTTTAAAAGGACATGAAACCCTTTTTTATATTGTGATTCAGATAGAGAGGCCTATTTATCAAGTAGTCAACTGTGCTGCATTCAATGGCACTAATACGCTCGCCTGACATCGCATAACATCGCGGCCGCGGACCTGAATACACTCTGCATATTTATATAAAAAGCTGTCAAAAAGCCGCGCACCAAGTACGGGGTGATGAGCAGCAGATTGTTGTTAACTAACAGTCATCGATCTCGCTGCTATTTGGCTTTTTCACAGCTTTATTTATACCCTGTCACTAAACACTGCACTATATTAAAATGTTCAACCCCTATCCCGCCACTCCTGGACCCTGCCGCAACTAAATAAAGTTATTAACCCCTATCCCACTGCTCCCGGAGCCCACTGCAACTCTAATAAACGTATTAACCCCTATCCCGCCGCTCCCGGAGCCCACTGCAACTCTAATAAACGTATTAACCCCTATCCCGCCGCTCCCGGAGCCCACCACAACTCTAATAAACTTATTAACCCCTATCCCGCCACTCCCGAAGCCCACTGCAACTCTAATAAACTTATTAACCCCTATCCCGCCGCTCCCGGAGCCCACCGCAACTCTAATAAACTTATTAACCCCTATCCCACCACTCCCGGACCCCACCGCAAGTAACTAAATGTATTAACCCCTATCCCTCCGCTCCCGGAGCCCACCACAACTAAATAAATGTATTAACCCCTAAACCCCTGGCCTCCCACATCACTACCACTTACTAAACCTATTAACCCCTAAACCGCCAGCCCCCCACATCGCCATAAACTAAATTAACCTATTAACCACTAAACCTAACAACCCGCTAACTTTATATTAAATATTAACTTATCCCTATCTTATAATAAATTAAAACTTACGTTTAGATTTAAATTAAACTATATTAATGTAATAATTAATCTACCCTATTATACTAAAATTACATTAAACTACAAATTAAATTAACTATATTACATATTTAAAAACCTAACCCTACTCAAATTATTTAAATCTACTATTAAAAATTACAAAGTTACAAAAAACTAACAACTAAGTTACACAAAATAACAAACACTAAGTTACAAAAAATAAACACTAAGTTAAACAAAATAAAAAATAAATTATCAAATATTTAAACTAATTACAACTAATCTAAGGGCCCTATGAAAATAAAAAAGCCCCCCCAAAATAAAAAACCCCTAGCCTACAATAAACTACCAATGGCCCTTAAAAGGGCCTTTTGCGGGGCATTGCCCCAAAGAAATCAGCTCTTTTACCTGTAAAAAAATACAAATACAAAATATGCCGTCTGGATGAAGACTTCTGCCCGGTTGGATGAAGACTTCTGCCGGCTTCGATGAGGACTTTTCTGCTTCGTTGAGGATGGTTGTCGGGTCTTCAGAAACTGTAAGTGGATCTTCGGGGGTTAGTGTTAGTTTTTTTCTAAGGGTTTATTGGGTGGGCTTTAATCTTAGATTAGGGTTTGGGCAAGGAAAAAGAGCTAAATGCCCTTTTAAGGGCAATGCCTATACAAATGCCCTTTTCAGGGCAATGGGGAGCTTAGTTTTTTTAGATAGGATTTTATTTGGGGGGTTGGTTGTGTGGGTGGTGGGTTTTACTGTTGGGGGGTTGTTTGTATTATTTTTTTACAGGTAAAAGAGCTGATTTCTTTGGGGCAATGCCCCGCAAAAGGCCCTTTTAAGGGCCATTGGTAGTTTATTGCAGGCTAGGGTTTTTTTTTTATTTTGGGGAGGCTTTAATATTTTCATAGGGCTCTTAGATTAGGTGTAATTAGTTTAAATATTTGATAATTTATTTTTTATTTTGTGTAACTTAGTGTTTATTTTTTTTGTAACTTAAGTGTTTGTTATTTTGTGTAACTTAGTTGTTAGTTTTTTGTAACTTTGTAATTTTTAATAGTAGATTTAAATTATTTGAGTAGGGTTAGGTTTTTAACTATATATTTAATTTAATTTGTAGTTTAATGTAATTTTAGTATAACAGTTAGGGTAGGTTAATGAAAAGTTTAATATAGTTTAATGTAATTTTAGTATAATAGTTAGGGTAGGTTAATTATTAGTTTAATATAGTTTAATTTAAATCTAAAGGTAAGTTTTAATTTATTATAAGATAGGGATGAGTTAATATTTAATATAAAGTTAAGGGGTTGTTAGGTTTAGGGGTTAATAGGTTAATTTAGTTTATGGCGATGTGGGGGGCTGGCGGTTTAGGGGTTAATAGGTTTAGTAAGTGGTAGTGATGTTGGAGGCCAGGGGTTTAGGGGTTAATAACTTTATTTAGTTGTGGTGGGCTCCAGGAGCGGCGGGATAGGGGTTAATACATTATTTAGGTGGCGGCGGGGTCCGGGAGCGGCGGAATATGGGTTAATACATTATTTAGGTGGCAGTGGGATAGGGGTTAATACATTATTTAGGTGGCGGTAGGGTCCGGGAGCGGAGGGATAGGGGTTAATACATTATTTAGGTGGCAGTGGGGTCCGGGAGCAGCGGGATAGGGGTTAATACTTTTATGTAGGTGGCGGTGGTGGCGGGCAGCAGATTAGGGGTTAATAAGTATAATGTAGGTGGCGGCGGGGTCTGGGAGTGGCAGGATAGGGGTTAATAACTTTATTTAGTTGTGGTGGGGTCCGGGGGCGGCAGATTAGGGGTTAATAAGTATAAAGTAGGTGTCGGCGATGTCGGGGCGGCAGATTAGGGGTTAATAAGTATAATGCAGGTGTCAGCGATGTCGGGGCGGCAGATTAGGGGTTAATAAGTATAATGTAGGTGTACGCGATGTCGGGGCGGCAGATTAGGGGTGTTTAGACTCGAGGAATATTTTAGGGTGTTAGGTGTAAACGTAACTTTTATTCTACCATAGAAATCAATGGGATATTGGGCAGCAGCGAACATAAGCTTTCGAATTTGCATTTCAACTTTTGCCGGTCTGTAGGCTTTGATAAATAAGGGGAATCAGGCTTCCCACAATTACGCTGCAGAATTCCAGCGTATTTGTGGTTGATGGCTTGATAAGTAGGCCTCAGAGCATGCAATTTTAAACAACTTTCTAATTGACTTCTATTATCTAATTTGTTTCAGTCTTTTGGTATCTTTTGTTGGAAAGCATACCTAGGTAGGCTCAGGAGCTGCTGATTAGTGGCTGCACATATGTCTCATGTTATTGGCTCACCTATGTGCATTGCTGTGTCTTTAACAAAGGATACCAAGAGAATATAGCAAATTAGATCATAGGCTTAAATTAGAAATTTGTTTAAGATTGTATTTTAAGCGGTCCATTTATTACGCAACGGATGCTGCTTGGGAGCCCCATCATTTCAGGTCCGCCTGAAACCGAAGTTAAGAATCAGCGGTCGAAAGACCACTGCTCCTTAACTTCTCGGCCACCTTATGATTATTTATTTTTCAGTTGGGAACAGATATAAAGGTATGAAACAATTGTTTGAAACAAGAGGAGAGGTGGTCATTTAGACAGGTTACTTCTTCAACATGAAAACAAGTAGATATATAAACTGCAAACTTTAGCACATAGGGGTTTAAATGAGAAAATAGAATAACTCTGTTTTCTGTAATACCTGACAATTTTTGATCAGCATCTAAATTGTTAAAAGAAGCAATAGTTAAAGAGACAATGGATTCAAAATACACTTTTATGCATCAGATAGAGCAACAGTTTTAAGACACTTTCCAATTAACTTCCATTATCAAATTTTGCACAATCTTGTTATATTCACACTTTCTGGGGAACAAGATTCTACTGAGCATGTGCACAAGCTCACAGGGTATACGTATACTAGTCTGGGATTGGTTGATGTATGTCACGTGATACAGGGGTTGGGACAATGAAAGAAAAATTTAATTTGTCAGAAAAAAAATGCTACTGCTTATTTTAAATTCAGTAGGAGGTTGAATTTTCATTGTCTGGTGGACATAATACGCTACAGCTGTCAGTAGGTGTCGGCGTTTAACATTGCACAAGCAGTTCTAGTGAACTGCTTGTGCAATGCTGCCCCCTGCAGATTTGTCAATCAGCCCGATTGTATAGGATAGGGCGGATTCATGTCCGCAGCCTCAGAGCCAGCGGGCCAGTTAAGGAGCAGTGGTCTTAAGACCGCTGCTTCATAACTGCTGATTCCGGCGAGCCTAAAGAGGGGCATCAGGGGCCCGTTCGGCCCTTTATAAATCGGCCCCTAGGTGTTAAATCATTTTCTTTCTATGATGCACTTGTTAATTATACAATTCTACTGCAATGAGTGGTCCTTTAAAGGGAAACTAAACCTAAATGTTTTATTTCATGATTCAGATAGAGCAGACAATTTTAAGCAACTTGTTAATTTACTCCTATTATCAATTTGTCTTTGTTCCTTTGCTATCTTTATTTGAAAAGCAAGAATGTAAACTTAGAAGCCGGCCCATATTTGGTTCAGCACCTGGGTTGTGCTTGCTGACTGGTGGCTAAATGTACCCACCAATCAACAAGTACTATCCAGGGTGCTGCACCAAAAATGGGCCGACTCCTTGGCTTGGATTCCTGCTTTTTCAAAAAAGATAGCTAGAGAATGAAGAAAAATTCATAATAGAACGTTTCTTAAAATTGCATACTCTAACTGAATCATGAAAGAAAAATGTGGGTTTAGTGTCCATTTAAGACTGATAACATTTTGTAGGATAAATTGTTACAAGTACAAAAGTTGCGTGATTTCACCCTCCATAGCGCTGCCATTACGAGTTTTAAAAAAGCTTCCTTGTGGGTGCGATATGGTGGCAATGAGCTCCATACCGCACAAAATCCAAGCGCTGCTTTGACGTGCTCGTGCACGCTTTCCCCATAGACATCAATGGGGAACGCAACCCTATTGATGTCTATGGGGAAAAAATGTTAACGTTTAAACCTAACACCCTAACATAAACCCCAAGTCTAAACACCCCTAATCTGCTGCCCCCGACATCGCTGACACCTAAATAAAGTTATTAACCCCTAATCTGCCGCTCCCGACATCACTGACACCTAAATAAAGTTATTAACCCCTAATCTGCTGCCCCCGACATCGCTGACACCTAAATAAAGTTATTAACCCCTAATCTGCCGCTCCCGACATCATCGCCACCGAAATAAATCTATTAATTCCTAATCTGCCGCTCCCGATATCGCCACCACTATAATAAAGTTATTAACCCCTATTCACCCCACCCCAATATTGCCCCCACACTATAATAAAGATATTAACCCCTATTCCACCGCTCCTCGACATCGCCACCACTAAATAAAGTTATTAAACCCTAAACCACCAGCCCCCCACATCACAAAAAACTAAATTAAACTATTAACCCCTAAACCTAACAACACTCTAACTTTAAATTAAAATGACAAGATCCCTATCTTAAAATAAATAAAAACTTTTTTTTTTAAACTATAAATTAAAATAACATTACTATTATACTAAAATTAAAATAACTATCAATTAAATAAATTAAATTACTCATTAAAAAAACCTAACACTACTAAAAAAAATAAATCTACAATTACAAAAAATTAAAATGCTAAATTACAAAAAATAAAAAATACTAAATTACGAAAAATACCAAACTAAATTATCCAAAATAAAAACAATTACACCTAATCTAATAGCCCTATCAAAACAAAAAATCCCCCCCAAGATAAAAAAAAAAACCCTAGCGTACAATAAACTACCAATAGCCTTTAAAATGGCCTTTTGTAGTTTGCCCTAAAGAAATCAGCTCTTTTCCCTGAAAAAAATACAAAGACCCCCCCCAACAGTAAAACCCACCACCCAACCAACCTAACTCTAAAAAAAAATGTAAAGGGACAGTACACTGTAAAATTGTTTTTCCATTAATGTATTTTAAATGACTTGTTATACCAACTGCAGAGTACAAAATATTTGAGAAATTCCATTTTCATGCTTATTTGTGTATATGAAGTAGCTGCTTTTGTGCTTTGAAACCACAGCCTATTACAATGGGTTGAACTTAAAGGTGATATCAGATCTCATTATGTTCTAAGCTTGTGTAAACAGATTTGCTTCCTTATCTTTTATTTGGATGGAACACCAAAGCTCAATACATAGAGAGAACAATGGAAAATGATCATTTTATTACTTAACTATCCTGCATCCCACTGAGAGTGTAATCTCTTCTGCTGGCTGTGAATACTTAGGCTATTCAATAGCCTATTCTCCAGTATTAATTTGTTCAGTGTAGGTGGCGATACCACAGGCTCAATCAGCTATTTCAAATGCTGAAATAGGAGTAAAGGAGCTACTTGTAACCAATTTAATACACTCTAGCAGGTTACAAAGATCATTGGGATAATTTAAAGGGGAGAATTTTTTTGGGTGAACTATCCCTTTAAGCTACCCATTGCCCTGAAAAGGGCATTTGTATGGGCATTGCCCTTAAAAGGGCATTCAGCTCTTTTTCATTGCCCTTAAAAGGGCATTTAGCTCTTTTTCATTGCCCTTAAAAGGGCATTTAGCTCTTTTTCATTGCCCTTAAAAGGGCATTTAGCTATTTTAAGAATGCCCAAAACCCTAATGTAAAAAAAAACCCACCCAAAAAAGTTTAAAAAAACCTAACACTAACCCCGACGATCCACTTACAGTTTTTGAAGTCCAGATATCCATCCTCATCCAGGCGGTGAAGTCTTCATCTAGGTGGCGAGGTTTTTATCCATCCAGGTAGCGTCTTCTATCTTCATCCAGGTGGCATCTTCTATTTTCATCCCGGCGGAACGGAGCGGCTCCATCCTGAAGACATCCGGCGTGGAGCATCCTCTTCATACGGTTGCCGCCGTATACTGAATCTTCAATACAAGGGAGTCTTTTCAAAATGGCGCTTTGATTTTGGAAATTCAAATCAGCCAATAGGATGAGAGCTACTGAAATCCTTTTGGCTGTTCAAATCAGCCAATAGGATGAGAGCTACTGATAGTCAATAGAATTTCAGTAGCTCTCATCCTATTGGCCAATAGGAATGCAAGGGACGCAATTTTGAAAAACCTCCCTTGCATTGAAGATTCAGTATACGGCGGCGACCATATGAAGAGGATGCTCCGCGCCGGATGTATTCAGGATGGAGCCGCTCCGTGCCGCCGGGATGAAGATAGAAGATGCCACCTGGATGAAGATAGAAGACGCCGCCTGGATGAATGAAGACCTCCCAAACCTGGATGAAGACTGCGCCGCCTGGATGATGATGTCCGGACTTCAAAAACTGTAATTGGATTGTCGGGGTTAGTGTTAGGTTTTTAAACTTTTTTTGGGTGTTTTTTTTTAAAGATTAGGGTTTTGGGCATTCTTAAAAGAGCTAAATGCCATTGTAAGGGCAATGAAAAAGAGCTGAATGCCCTTTTAAAGGCAATGTCCATACAAATGCCCTTTTCAGGACAATGGGTATCTTCGTTTTTTTTTAGAGTTAGTTTTTTTATTTTGGGGGGTTGTTTGGGTGGTGGGTTTTACTGTTGAGGGGGTCTTTGTATTCTTTTTACAGGGAAAAGAGCTGATTTCTTTAGGGCAATGCCCTACAAAAGGGCTGTTGGTAGTTAATTGTAGGCTAGGGTTTTTTTTTTATTTTAATAGGGCTATTAGATTAGGTGTAATTGTTTATATTTTTGTAATTATAGATTTAATTTTTTTAGTAGGGTTAGGTTTTTTAATGTGTAATTTAATTATTTTAATTTGTAGTTATTTTAATTTTAGTATAATAGTAATGTTAGTTTAATTTATAGTTTAAATTTAGTTTTTTTTTAATTTCCCAGGTAAGTTTTTATTTATTTTAAGATAGGGATATTGTCATTTTAATTTAAAGTTAGGGGGTTGTTAGGTTTAGGGGTTAATAGTTTAATTTAGTTTTTGGCGATGTGGGGGGCTGGCGGTTTAGGGGTTAATAGGTTTATTTAGGGGTAGTGATGTGGGAGGCCAGAGGTTTAGGGGTTAATCACTTAATTTAGTGGCGGCAATGTCAGAGAGTATAGGGGTTCAAATCTTTATTATAGTGAGGGCGATGTTGGGGTGCGGGGGAATAGGGGTTAATAACTTTAGTATAGTGGTGACGATGTTGCTGAAGAAAAAATATCTATCCTATATAATAAAAGGCCAAGTGTGTTTGTCCGAAGCTGTCATGCGCAGTAGAGACAGCACGAGGACAAACACACCAGGCCTTTGAGTCCCTAGCTGATCTGGCAGAAGTGGGCATGGCCGGCGTGAGCGGGGGTGTGGCCAGCGTGAAGGGGGCGTGGTCTGGTGTGAATGGTCGTGGGGGCGTGGTCGGTTAGGAAGGGGCGTGGCCAGGCACGGTCACGCGATAGAAGGGAGAGAGATAGAGAGGGGGGAGAGATAGAGATGGGAGAGAGATAGAGAGGGGGAGGAGAGACGGGGGAGAGAGGGGGTTAGAGAGAGGAGGGCGGAGAGAGAGCGCAAAAGAGAGGGGGGAGAAAGAGCGCAAAAGAGAGGGGGGAGAGAACGCAAAAGAGAGGGGGGGAGAGAGAGGGCTCAAAAGAGAGGGGGGGGAGAGAAAGCTCAAAAGAGAGGGGGGAGAGAGAGAGCAAAAGAGAGGGGGGAGAGAGAGGGAGCAAAAGAGAGGGGGAGGGAGAGAGCGCAAGGGGTGTAAACGCTGTACTACAAAAAATGGCCCGTGTGAACGGGCTTTAGGACTAGTATAATATAATACATGAGTAGAATGTTTGGAAAGCAGGGGCTAAAGCCCATTTCTTTTGTAAAGCACAAGGCCATATAACACATTTTAGAAATACTATTAATCAAAACAAAAACGTACACATTCATATTCAATTCAAATAAGCAAAGTAAGTGTCATAAACTGCATATGTCATTGGTGGACTTGGAGGAGCCTCCAGAAACTTGATACAAATAAATATACCCAGAACTGAGATAAACATTTTTAAAAATAATAAATAAAAAAATTGTGACACCTTGATGCAATTTAAAAGATAAGCCTTTGGCAATAACTACAGCCTTGGAATTAGCTTATTCACCTTGTGAATGTCATCTAAATATATTTGTCAGACTGCTAAGTTATTGATTGGCTTAAGAAATTCATGCGTCAGCTTTTTTCATACAAACACCTAGATTAAAAGTTTTGCGCTATAGAGGGTGCGAAACGAACGCAACAAAAGTTGCGTTATTTTACCCTCCATAGCTCTACAGGATTTAGAAAAGCTGCCTTGTGCGTGCAATATGGTAACCATGAGCTCCATACCGCACAAAATCCAAGGGCTGAGAATACGTGCTCGTGCACGCTTTCCCCATAGACATCAATGGGGAGAGAGTGTTAGAAAAAAACTAACACCTGAAGCGCAGAATGGCGATCGCTGTAACGCAACCCCATTGATGTCTATGGGGTAAAAAAAGTTACATTTAAACCTAACACCCTAACATAAACCCCAAATCTAAACACCCCTAATCTGCTGCCCCCGACATCGTCACCACTATAATAAAGTTATTAACTCCTATTCCCCCGCACCCCAACATCGTGACACTATAATAAAGACATTAACCCTTATTCTGCCACTCCCTGACATCGCCGCCACTAAATAAAGTTATTAACCCCTAAACCTCTAGCTTCCCACATCACTGCCACTAAATAAACCTAATAACCCCTAAACCACCACCCCCCCATATCGTCAAAAACTAATTTAAACTATTAACCCCTAAACCTAACAACCCCCTAACTTTAAATTAAAATTACAATATCCCTGTCTTAAAATAAATAAAAACTTACATGTGAAATTAAAAAAACCTAAGTTTAAACTAACAATTAACCTAATATAACTATTATACTAAAATTAAAATAACTACAAATTAAATAAACTAAATTACACATTAAAAAAAAACTAACACTACTAAAAAAATTAATTCTAAAATTAAAAAAAAAATAAAAAAAATACTAAATTACAAAAAATAACAAACACTAAATTACGAAATGGCCATTTTTTCAGCGTTAAAACCGGAACGCAAAACTCGTAATCTAGGTGAAAGACATTTCCGAGTATTAACTCTTTCTTATACTTGCAAACAAAACTATTCATGTGAGATACTAAAAGATCAATAAGCCCAAAAAATGTATTCTCTGTTTCACTTAGGGACGGATTCTCTAAAGTGCAACGGGATGAAGTGAAATCATCTCAACAATCCTTGCATGGACTGACCTCACTCAGTTCTCTACAAAAAAAGAGAACCCAGTAAGTGGCGAGCTGCCTCTGAAAGAGAATAATATAGCTTTGAGGAATGCAGCATTTTGCAGAGGACAGTGAATCTGACAGGGAGCACCAGACACTGATAGCAACCTGATTTTGAATCACATACAAATGAAATTGTGCTATTTTAAGTGTACTGTAACTTGCTTTTGCTTCTGATTTCACAAACGTCTTCCGTGTAATAAGTGCATTATATCTTTTGAGACAAACTTGTCAGCTAATATTTGGCGAGATAAATTTGAAAGGCAGGCAGGTGAGGGGTTAGATATTTAGAGAATACATTAAAACCTGTGAGCAAACTGTGGACACCCCCATGGAACACCCGGTTCAGCTTATTCGCCAAGACTGTTATACTCCTTTTATAAACTTAAAGCTCTTTTGAATTTTTTTTTTTTGTACAGTTTTCTTTTTTAATTTCTTTTATGGAGAATTACAGACATCAAAATCAAATAAATTTGCAATCAAATACAGTAAAGAAAAATGACTTCAAACTAACACTTAGAAAGAGCATGCCATTTTAAACAACTTTCCATTTTACTTCTATTATCTAACTAGCTTCATTCGCTTAGTATCCTTTGTTGAAAAGCATATCTAAATATGCTCAGTAGCTGCTAATTGGTGGCTGCACATAGATGTTCAAGGAGGAAAACATAAGATTGCAGGCACTGCTAGATTAGTTAAAAGTAAAAGTCCATTTATTAGAAACATTATAAAAGTGAGAACCCAGACAAGGTACTAACACAAAAAGGACTGTCTTACGCATTTCGCGCCCCCTAGTGGTGCTTAATCATAGCTTAACCCTTGTCTGGGTTCTCACTTTTTTTTAATGTTTCTAATAAATGGACTTTTACTTTTAACTAACCTAGCAGTGCCTGCAATCTTGTGTTTTCCTCCTTGATAATCCTGGCGTGATCCTCCGCCTTCTACGGCACTCCGGGTATGTAGGAAAGCAGTTACCTTATATTTGCTTCTCTCTGCTATGACCAGTGGTCTTGACCGTGTTCCGGATTAGCCCTATTGCATGATGCCATAGATGTTACTGGCTCACTCGTGTGCATTGTTATTTCTTCAACAAAGGATACCTAAAGAAGAAAGTAAATTAATTAAAGTGATGGCAAACTCTCCCCTTTATAAAAAATATATCCGGAATGTTATTGTTATTTTAGAGGGAGTTTCATTCATGAGTTGTAATGAAGTTGCGTTCTAACTTATTTTTTAAAATAGATATACAATTTAAATTCCCCTTGCTCCACTGCCCACTTCAAAAGTAAATTTTTCTGTGTGCTACAGGTTTCCAATTGTTTTTCAATCAGCGCTCTAGCTACAACAAAAGTGCCATATGGGGAGAGTGCTGATTGGACAACAATTCAAACTGTTAGCTCACAGAGAAATTGACAATTGAAGTGGGGGGCGGACCGTGGGGTATTTGAATTTTTTTTCTCTATATTAAAAAGTAAGTTATGGCACATTTTCATTACAACTGATGAATAAAACTCTATCTAAAATATAACTAACATTCCGGATCTGATTTTATAAAGGGAACATTGTATCCACACTTTAACCCCTTAAGGACCAGCGACGTACCCTGTATGTCGCTGGTCTTTTTTTGGGACTTGATTGTTTTATAGTGCGGTCTTGCCACCAGCGTTGAGACTGCTCTATTCCACAAAGCCTGCTGGAGGGAGGGCATTAATAGCGTGTTCTTGCTAGACTTGTGCTATTATGTCTTGAAAAAACCCTTAACGACCAGTGACATACAGGGTACATTGTGGTCATTAAGGGGTTAATAGAAGTAAATTGGAATGTTGCTTAAAATTGTATTCACTATCTGAATCGTGAAATAAAAATTTTGAGTTTCATGTCCCTTTAAAATATCCAAAGACCTTTTAATTGAGCAGATTGAATCCCTTCAGAGTTCCTAAAAAGGTAGGTTATCATTTTTGAGTATCTACATTTAATGACCTAATGTAGCCTTCCCATTTAAAGAGAAATATTCTAAAACTGGTTTCAGAGTTGATCTTCACATCAAACTGTTAAATTATCATTTAAATGTATAATTTATTTAATTAGGCTTTCAATTTAGGTTCTTTTTTTAGACTTCCAATTACTAAGTATAAGATTTCACCTGCTAATTAATCTTATTAACTATTCTGGTTACTGGATCAAATTGATATGCTTTCACTTGGAATATGATATCAAAGAAAGTGTGATATCCTGACTTTATATATTTTTAACCAATAGCAGACTTTGAACCAACATTATTTTAATTTTGGGGCAATTATAGAAGCATTGTAATGTATACGATAAATCGGAATTCTTCAATGTTGGCATGACTTGAGTCAGATAGGAAAGATGCAAGAGCCGCGTGTGTGATGCTACTGTGTCTTTCTCCACTCACATCATACTAAATATAAACTGCTGAGGTGTCATCTGATTATGTGGAAATAATTTAGACCATTTCTGGGATAACATTTGCAAATATGGGAAAGCTTTTTGATTATTAATGAGATTATATCATGGAGAAATAGTAGCTTTATCCAATTTCTCTCCTTCATAAGCATAATTCCCTAAAGATAAGCATCATTCCCTAAGGATAAACATCATTCCCTAAAGATAAACATCATTCCCTAAAGATACACATAATTCCCTAAAGATAAGCATAATTCCCTAAAGATAAGCATCATTCCCTAAGGATAAACATCATTCCCTAAGGATAAACATCATTCCCTAAAGATAAACATCATTCCCTAAAGATAAACATAATTCCCTAAAGATAAACATCATTCCCTAAAGATAAACATCATTCCCTAAGGATAAACATCATTCCCTAAAGATAAACATCATTCCCTAAGGATAAACATCATTCCCTAAAGATAAACATCATTCCCTAAGGATAAACATCATTCCCTAAAGATAAACATCATTCCCTAAGGATAAACATCATTCCCTAAAGATAAACATCATTCCCTAAAGATACACATAATTCCCTAAAGATAAGCATAATTCCCTAAAGATAAGCATCATTCCCTAAAGATAAACATCATTCCCTAAGGATAAACATCATTCCCTAAGGATAAACATCATTCCCTAAAGATAAACATCATTCCCTAAGGATAAACATCATTCCCTAAAGATAAACATCATTCCCTAAGGATAAACATCATTCCCTAAAGATAAACATCATTCCCTAAGGATAAACATCATTCCCTAAAGATAAACATCATTCCCTAAGGATAAACATCATTCCCTAAAGATTAACATAATTCGCTAAAGATAAACATAATTCTCTAAAGATAAATATAATTTCCTAAAGATACACATAATTCCATAAAGATAAACATCATTCCCTAAAGATAAACATCATTCCCTAAGGATAAACATCATTCCCTAAAGATAAACATCATTCCCTAAAGATAAGCATAATTCCCTAAAGATAAACATCATTCCCTAAAGATAAACATCATTCCCTAAGGATAAGCATAATTCCCTAAAGATAAGCATAATTCCCTAAAGATAAACATCATTCCCTAAAGATAAACATCATTCCCTAAGGATAAGCATAATTCCCTAAAGATAAGCATAATTCCCTAAAGATAAGCATAATTCCCTAAAGATAAACATCATTCCCTAAAGATAAACATCATTCAATAAAGACAAATATCATTCCCTAAAGATAAACATCATTCCCTAAAGATAAACATCATTCAATAAAGACAAATATCATTCCCTAAAGATAAACATCATTCCCTAAAGACAAATATCATTCCCTAAAGATAAGCATAATTCCCTAAAGATAAACATAATTCCCTAAAGATAAACATTATTCCCTAAAGATAAACATCATTCCCTAAAGATAAACATTATTCCCTAAAGATAAACATCATTCCCTAAAGATAAATATAATTCCCTAAAGATAAACATCATTCCCTAAAGATAAATATCATTCCCTAAAGATAAACATCATTCCCTAATGATAAACATCATTCCCTAAAGATAAGCATCATTCCCTAAAGATAAACATCATTCCCTAAAGATAAATATCATTCCCTAAAGATAAACATCATTCCCTAAAGATAAACATAATTCCCTAAAGATAAACATTATTCCCTAAAGATAAGCATCATTCCCTAAAGATAAATATCATTCCCTAAAGACAAACATCATTCCCTAAAGACAAACATAATTCCCTAAAGACAAACATAATTCCCTAAGGATAAACATCATTCCCTAAGGATAAACATAATTCCCTAAAGATAAACATCATTCCCTAAGGACAAACATAATTCCCTAAAGATAAACATCATTCCCTAAGGTTAAACATCATTCCCTAAAGACAAACATCATTCCCTAAGGATAAACATCATTCCCTAAAGATAAACATCATTCCCTAAAGACAAACATCATTCCCTAAGGATAAACATCATTCCCTAAAGACAAACATCATTCCCTAAAGATAAATATCATTCCCTAAGGATAAACATTATTCCCTAAAGATAAACATCATTCCCTAAAGATAAACATCATCCCCTAAAGACAAACATCATTCCCTAAGGATAAACATCATTCCCTAAAGATAAATATCATTCCCTAAAGATAAATATCATTCCCTAAGGATAAACATTATTCCCTAAAGACAAACATCATTCCCTAAAGATAAACATCATTCCCTAAGGATAAACATTATTCCCTAAAGATAACATCATTCCCTAAAGACAAACATCATTCCCTAAAGACAAACATCATTCCCTAAGGATAAACATCATTCCCTAAAGACAAACATCATTCCCTAAAGATAAATATCATTCCCTAAGGATAAACATTATTCCCTAAAGACAAACATCATTCCCTAAAGATAAACATCATTCCCTAAGGATAAACATTATTCCCTAAAGATAAATATCATTCCCTAAGGATAAACATCATTCCCTAAAGATAAATATCATTCCCTAAAGATAAACATTATTCCCTAAAGACAAACATCATTCCCTAAGGATAAACATCATTCCCTAAAGACAAACATCATTCCCTAAAGACAAATATCATTCCCTAAAGACAAACATCATTCCCTAAAGATAAATATCATTCCCTAGATATATATCATTCCCTAAAAAGAAATATCATTCCCTAAAGATAAACATTATTCCCTAAAGACAAACATCATTCCCTAAAGATAAACATCATTCCCTAAAGATAAATATCATTCCCTAAAGATAAACATCATTCCCTAAAGATAAACATAATTCCCTAAAGATAAACATCATTCCCTAAAGATAAATATCATTCCCTAAAGATAAATATCATTCACTAAAGATAAACATCATTCCCTAAAGATAAACATAATTCCCTAAAGATAAACATCATTCCCTAAAGATAAACATCATTCCCTAAAGATAAATATCATTCCCTAAGGATAAACATTATTCCCTAAAGATAAATATCATTCCCTAAGGATAAACATTATTCCCTAAAGATAAATATCATTCCCTAAAGATAAACATCATTCCCTAAAGATAAACATCATTCCCTAAAGATAAATATCATTCCCTAAAGATAAACATCATTCCCTAAAGATAAACATAATTCCCTAAAGATAAACATCATTCCCTAAGGATAAACATTATTCCCTAAAGATAAACATCATTCCCTAAGGATAAACATTATTCCCTAAAGATAAGCATCATTCCCTATGGATAAATATCATTCCCTAAAGATAAATATCATTCCCTAAGGATAAACATAATTCCCTAAAGATAAACATAATTCCCTAAGGATAAACATCATTCCCTAAAGATAAACATCATTCCCTAAAGATAAATAGAAATGTCTTGTTTGTAAAAATGCAAAAAAAATGTTTATTAGAGCAATTATATTTTGATTTAATATAATCAAAGTCAAAAAACTATTTTTATTTAATAATCAAAGATTTGAAAGACATGGGAAAAACGATTTTGATGCCAGAGCTTAAAAACTCGATGTGTTACCAACCAAGAAATTTGGATTCCCTTTTATACGAAGGAAGTTTGAAATTCGACCCTAATAAACAATTTCGTACAGGTCTTTTGCCAAACTAAAATAGGGAACCTAATAAAATGAAGTTTTTTAATCTCATTGGGTAACGTATCAAAATGAATATGTGTTAAAGCACTAAAACTAAATGGTTAACCATACTTTGTTCCTTTGTAATCTGCACTTCTAATTTTAACAGGAATTTGAAAGTCTAATGTTTGAGAATTAAAGTGAAAACCCAAAATATTTATTTTATTATTCAAATAAATTAGTAAACAATTCCATTGTACTTCTATTATCAAATTTGCTTCATTCTCTTTGTATCCTTTCTTGAAGGAGCATAAATACACTACTGGGAGCTAGCTGAACACATCAGAGGAGCCAATAACAAGAGGCAAATGTGTGCAGACACCAATCAGCAGATAGCACCCAATAGTGCATTGCTGCTCCTGAGCCTACCTATAGGAATGCTTTTTAATAAATAATGTCAAGAGAACAAAGCAAATTAGATCAAAGAAGTAATTTGAAAATTAGTTTAAAATTGTATTGTAATTTTGACTTTACTGTTTTAAATTTCAGGAAAAAGGGGACAAAATAAATAAAACTATATTGAGAAAGCTATTTTTACTACATATTATTAAACATTTTATATTACATTATCAAAGTGTTTAATGTTCCTTTAATGGGTAACTAAAAAGAAGAGAAAAGGGGCCAAGTTTCCAGGATCCTGCATCCTTTTTTTTATAAGCAATAGCATCAGTGCTACAAACAATGTCTCTGTTTTCTTAGTGATTAGCGCCCTCTACTGGTCCTATTATAAATATATACACACACTCACAGGCCACTTTATTAGGTACACCTTGCTAGTCCCTGGTTGGACCCCTTTTTGCCTTCAGAACTGCCTTAATTCTTCATGGCATAGATTCAACAAGGTGTTGAAAACGTTCCTCAGACATTTTGGTCCATATTGACATGATAGCATCACGCAGTTGCTGCAGATTTGTCGGCTGCACATCCATGATGTGAATCTCCCGTCCCACCACATCACAAAGGTGCTCTATTGGATTGAGATCTGGTGACTACGGAGGCCATTGGAGTACAGTGAACTCATTGTCATGTTCAAGAAACATGTTGGAGATGATTTGAGCTTTTTGACATGGTGCATTATCCTGCTGGAAGTAGCCATCTGAAGACCAAAATGTGCCAAGAAATACCCCCCACACCATTACACCACCAGCCTGAACCGTTGATACAAGGCAGGATGGATACATGCTTTCATGTTTTTCTACGCCAAATTCCTACCCTACCATCTGAATGTCGTAGCTGAAATCGAGACTCATCAGACCAGGCAATATTTTTCCAATCTTCTATTGTCCAATTTACGTGAGCCAGTGCAAATTGTAGCCTCAGTTTCCTGTTCTTAGCTGGCAGGACTGGCACCCGGTGTGGTCTTCTGCTGCTGTAGCCCATCTGCATCAAGTAGTGATGTTGCGAACCTAAAAATTTGGGTTCGCGAACGACGAACTTCCGCAAAAGTTTGCGAACCGGCGAACCGGGCGAACCGCCATTGACTTCAATGGGCAGGCGAATTTTAAAACCCACAGGGACTCTTTCTGGCCACAATAGTGATGGGAAAGTTGTTTCAAGGGGACTAACACCTGGACTGTGGCGTGCCGGAGGGGGATCCATGGCAAAACTTCCATGGAAAATTACATAGTTGATGCAGAGTCTGGTTTTAATCCATAAAAGGCATAAATCACCTAACATTCCTAAATTGTTTGGAATAACGTGCTTTAAAACATCAGGTATGATGTTGTATCGATCAGGTAGTGTAAGGGTTACGCCCGCTTCACAGTGACAGACCAAACTCCCGCAGCGGGTACAACATCATCATCACACCGTACGTCCATGTGTGTAATGCTGCCTGACTGAGACATATCCCTGTTATCTACATCCTCTGGCAATAATGGTTGCGCATTGAGAGGTGCCCGAAGCTAAGCTGGAGGAGGATGGTGCGTCAAGGTTCTGAGCGGAAGCTGTACAAGATTGGGTGTCCTGTGTTAGTCAGTCAACTATGTCCTCAGAACTTTTCGAGTTCAGGGTACGTGGCCTCTGAACACTAGGCATTATTCTAGGGCCAAAGGGAATCACAGCACCACGACGGCCCCTGCGGGGTGGCCTGCCTCTGCCTGTCATTTTTTTTTCGATTAGTGGTACTATGCGTGCAAGCTTCTGTGACAACAGATATGAGTGGCACTGTGCACTGGCAGAAGTTGGCAGAGTAGACGCTGTAGGCCTGACACACATGCTTGCAGACAACTAACTGCTATTCAATCTATTACAGTCAAAATTGTATTTTTTTTTTAATGCACACTACTGTTACACCAGATATGAGTTGCACTGGTGTGACACTGTGCCCTGGCAGGCCCTGAAAAATCTGTTACACATCTACAACCACCAAAAAACAACCATGCTAAATAGTTTCTAAATTTTGTCCTGAGTTTAGAAATACCCAATGTTAACATGTTCTTTGCTTTTTTTGCAAGTTATAGGGAAATAAATACAAGAAGCACTTTGCTATTTCAAAACCACTTTTTTTCAAAATGAGCGCTAGTTACATTGGAAACCTGATATCTGTCAGGAATACCTGAATATCCCTTGACATGTATATATTTTTTTTTAGAAGACATCCCAAAGTATTGATCTAGGCCCATTTTGGTATATTTCATGCTACCATTTCACAGCCAAATGCGATCAAATAAAAAAAAATTGTTCACTTTTTCACAAACTTTACGTTTCTCACAGAAATTATTTATAAACAACTTATGCAATTATGGCATAAATGGTTGTAAATGCTTCTCTGGGATCCCCTTTGTTCAGAAATAGCAGACATATATGACTTTGGCGTTGCTCTCTGGTAATTAGAAGGCCGCTAAATGTTACTGCGCATCACACGTGTATTATGGCTAGCAGTGAAGGGGTTAATTAGGTAGTTTGTAGGGAGCTTGCAGGGTTAATTTTAGCTTTAGTGTAGAGATCAGCCTCCCACCTGACACATCAGACCCCCTGATCCCTCCCAAACAGCTCCCTTCCCTCCCCCACCCCACAATTGTCCCCGCCATCTTAAGTACTGGCAGAAAGTCTGCCAGTACTAAAATAAAAGGTTTTTAAATATTTTGTAATTTATTTTTTTAGCATATTTACATATGCTGTGGTGTAGCATCCCCCTTAGCCCCCAACCTCCCTGATCCCCCCCAAAACAGCTCTCTAACCCTCCCCATCTGCCTTATTGGCGGCCATCTTGGGTACTGGCAGCTGTCTGCCAGTACCCAGTTTGCAAAACAAAGTAGTTTTTTCTGGGGGTTTTTTTTTTTTTCTTTAGTGTAGCTCCCCCCCCCCCCCACAGACCAACCCCCACCACCTGCCTTTTTTTTAAATTTTATTCCTTTTTTTAAAAAATTTTACACCAACTTTTTCTGTAGAGTAGCGGTTTCCACCCGTTTCCTCCCCGTGCACGCGCACGCCCCCGCCCTCCCGTGCACGTGCGCACGTCCGTGCGCGCCCCCGGACATCCCCGCCCACGATCCCGCCCCCCTCCACTGACTGCTATTATTTGACAGTCAAATTTCTAGGTTTTTTTTTTTTTAACCCCTTAAGGACCAAGGCCATTTTTCAATTTCTTTCCCTTAAGGACCAGGGCTATTTTTACATTTCTGCGGTGTTTGTGTTTAGCTGTAATTTTCCTCTTACTCATTTACTGTACCCACACATATTATATACCGTTTTTCTCGCCACTAAATGGACTTTCTAAAGATACCATTATTTTCATCATATCTTATAATTTATTATTAAAAATATTATAAAATATCTGTTACACATCTACAACCACCAAAAAACAACCATGCTAAATAGTTTCTAAATTTTGTCCTCAGTTTAGAAATACCCAATGTTTACATGTTCTTTACTTTTTTTGCAAGTTATAGGGAAATAAATACAAGAAGCACTTTGCTATTTCAAAACCACTTTTTTTCAAAATGAGCGCTAGTTACATTGGAACACTGATATCTGTCAGGAATACCTGAATATCCCTTGACATGTATATATTTTTTTTTAGAAGACATCCCAAAGTATTGATCTAGGCCCATTTTGGTATATTTCATGCCACCATTTCACCGCCAAATGCGATCAAATAATAAAAAATTGTTCACTTTTTCACAAACTTTAGGTTTCTCACTGAAATTATTTACAAACAACTTATGCAATTATGGCATAAATGGTTGTAAATGCTTCTCTGGGATCCCCTTTGTTCAGAAATAGCAGACTTATATGGCTTTGGCGTTGCTTTTTGGTAATTAGAAGGCTGCCAAATGCCACTGCGCACCACACGTGTTTTATGCCCAGCAGTGAAGGGGTTAATTAGGGAGCATGTAGGGAGCTTGTAGAGTTAATTTTAGCTTAAGTGTAGTGTAGAAGACAACCCAAAGTATTGATCTAGGCCCATTTTGGTATATTTCATGCCACCATTTCACCGCCAAATGCGATCAAATTAAAAAAAAACGTAAAATTTTTCACAATTTTAGGTTTCTCACTGAAATCATTTACAAACAGCTTCTGCAATTATGACACAAATGGTTGTAAATGCTTCTCTGGGATCCCCTTTGTTCAGAAATAGCAGACATATATGACTTTGGTGTTGCTTTCTGGCAATTAGAAGGCCGCTAAATGCTGCTGCGCATCACACGTGTATTATGGCTAGCAGTGAAGGGGTTAATTAGGTAGTTTGTAGGGAGCTTGCAGGGTTAATTTTAGCTTTAGTGTAGAGATCAGCCTCCCACCTGACACATCAGACCCCCTGATCCCTCCCAAACAGTACTCTTCCCTCCACCACCCCACAATTGTCCCCGCCATCTTAAGTACTGGCAGAAAGTCTGCCAGTACTAAAATAAAAAGGTATTTTAAAAAAAAATGTATATTTTTTTAGCATATTTACATATGCTGATGTGTAGGATTCCCCCCTTAGCCCCCAACCTCCCTGATCTCCCCAAACAGCTCTCTAACCCTCCCCCTCTACCTTACTGGGAGCCATCTTAGGTACTGGCAGCTGTCTGCCAGTACCCAGTTTCTGCAAAAAAATGCCTTTTTATTCATTTTTTTTTTCTGTAGTGTAGCAACCCCCCCTCCACCTCCCAGATCACTTCGATTTTTATTTTATTTTTCTTTTACCCAACTTCTAATATTAATTTTTTTCTGTAGTGTAGCCGTTCCCACCCGCATCCACCCCGTGCACGCGCCTGCCCCCGCCCCCTTGCACGCGCGCGCCCGCCCCCCGGCGATCCCAACCCCCTTGATGTCACATGGCCCATCGATGGCCGCCCACCCACCAACGATACCGGCCATCGATGTCCGGTGCAATGAGGACTACAGAGTGGCTCTCTCTGCATCGGATGGCCAAGGGGGGGTTATTGCAGGATGCCTCGATATCGAGGCATCACTGCAATAATCGGAAAGCGTCTGGAAGCGAGCAGGATCGCTTCCAGCTGCTTTCCAGACCAAGGACGTACGCCATACGTCCTTGGTCATTAACTGTATTTTTTTTTAGGCCGTATGGCGTACGTCCTTGGTTGTTAAGGGGTTAAAGGGACATGAAACCCTATTTTCTTTTCTTTCATGATTCAGACAGAACATACAATTTTCCAATTTACTTATGTTGTCAAATTTACTTCATTGTCTTGGTATCCTTTGTTGAAGGAGAAGCAATTCACTACTGGGAGCTAGCTGATCACATCAGGTGAACCAACGACAAGAGACATATATTGCTGCTCCATAGCTTACCTAGATATGCTGCCTTTTCAACACATTAAAATGTTGTATAAAATTGCGTGTTGTCTGAATCATTAAATATTAATTTTGACTTTACTAAGCCCATGCAGCTCTTCAGTGTTACAGCTTAGCATACAATTAAAACCAAAAGTAATTACATATTTTGTAATGGAAAACGAAGAACTAACACATTGGTAGACCATAGTATTTAGGTAATGTGATGATTAACATGTGAAATTGTGAAACAAATATTCAGGGTTTTTTTTAACGTAGTTAAAAAAGATGAATTAAACAGTGAGTTCTACGCAGAATATATAGATTTGCCAATCAGCTTTAGTTACTACTCCACTTTACATCAACAGAGCCTGCTGAGCATGTCACGTGGTACACGCTTGCCCCGCCTTGCTGCGACGTAGGCAGCCCCAGCCGACTCTAGCAGGTTCTTTACTAGAGAGTCCCAGCTTGTGTGTCAGTCTCCTTGAGGTGGTGGCCGGCGAGGATCAGTTTTAGTAGTTTTGCGGTTTCTTATTTCCTACGACATGTCTTTCTGCTCCTTTTTTGGTGGGGAGGTTTATAAAGATCACTTCAAAAACGGTAATGTCTGTCCAGCCTGGTACAGTATATATATGTGTGTGTGACTATTTGTATTATGTGTGTGTGTGGTCAGGTATTGCATAACTAAGTCTGCACAACACATAGCAGTGATACTATGTAACGTATTCTTGTTACTTTCTTATACAATACGTATGACACTACAGCTCTATATTAGAGAGGCATTTAGTTTAAATTCAGCAATATTGGCAAAAACTGCAGAGTGAGACAAAAATATCCAGTTCCATTGCAATTCCCCAGCTCTGATTCACAAACTTCCTAGAAGTTATTTATAATCAATAAATCAGAGCCCTTAGATATCATAGAGGATGGAGATATTTTCCTCACTTTATAGATGAAGCTTACCAAATGCTTTGTTATGGGGATAATTCACTAATGTGAGAGAGTGCTCTCTAAGACAGGCAGTGGATATATTTGTTTTTCTTTCCTTAGAGGGGCTAATTAAGTTGGTATTGAATCTATGTCACTGTATGTTGATAGATTTGTATGTAGTACAAGTTATGGCTGTATGTAACATTGTTGCACTCTGTGACCCCTGCAGTATTGTGTTGCATAAGCTTTAAAGACCAGGGAAGTTTCCTATTCAGTGAAAAAAAAACACTGCTGTCACCACTGCTTATGCAATACAAACTCATATTAGATCAGCCCTGGAACTTACAGAATTTTCCTTTTGGCTCCTATTTCTTGATTATTTTACATGTATGTACCTGTTCTATAGATACAACATATTTATATATTCTTGTAGTGATACATTAATAAAAATATGCTGTTCAATCTCTTTAGATAATTCAGGTAGCTCTAAATTTCAGCAAATATGGCTATTCCCTCACAAGCTTTTCTGAAAACACTGGCTCTGCCTAAAGCTTTTCTCTATTAGGAGTGATGCCCAGTGTATTCTGACTACTAGTGTGTCATTTATTGTAGTTGGCTGAAGTTTTGGGTTTCCATGGAATTATATTGGAGCTCACCCAGTTCTTAGAACTCACGGTGTCCTATTAATATTATGATATTGTGAGTATGTAATGCTGGGGATGAAAACTCTATGCCACATACAATTCAGCTGTAGTTCAAAGGGGCATGGAACTCAGATTTTCATGACTCAGATAGAACAAGCAATTAACAAAAACAAAACTTTATCATTCACTTATGTTAAATTGGTCTTTTGTTAATGAGCATACCTAGGTAGGTACATGAGTATGTGAGTGGCTTGAGCGTCATATGGCAACAATGCTTTCAAGGATGTAACATTGTTATACATTGTTGCAAACACTATTGCTATAACGTGCGCATGATGCCTTCCTGAGCCTACGTAGTTCTTCAATAAAAAATAGCAGATTTAAATGGGGGGACTTTTGTTTGTTGGTGTTTTTTTTAGCATTACATGTTCTATTTAAATTACGAAGGTTTAATTCTGACTTTTTGTCCTTTTTAAAAGGGACATAAAACTCCAAAAAATATTTTGTGATTCAGATGGGACATATAATTTTTAAAAACTTTCTAATTTGCTTTAGTTTTTTGGTATCCTTTGTTGAAGATGTAGCAATGCGGTACTGAACTCTAGCTGAAGACATCAGGTGAGCCAATGACAGAAGGTATACATGTGCCCCCAAAAATCAGCAGCTAGCTTTATGTAGTGCATAAGCCTACCTAGGTATGCTTTCCAACAATGAATACCAAGAGAATGAAACACATTAGATAACCGTAAGTATATTTGAAAGTTGTTTGACTACCAGATCAAGACCCTGTTAGGGCAACCCAATCTCCAGACCTGAACCCCATTAAAAACCTGAAGAAGATGGATAGTCACAAGTCATCAAACAAAGCCAAGTTTCTTAAATGATTGCACCAGGAGTGGCATAAAATTATCCAACAGCAATGTGAAAATGTGGTGGAGATTATGCCAAGACGCATGAAAGTTGTGATTGAAAATCAGGGTTATTCCACCAAATATTGATTTCTGAATTCTTCCTAAACTAAAACATTAGTATTGTGGTGTTTAAAAATGAATATGAACTTGTTCTTTGCATTATTCAAAGTCTGAAAACACTGCATCTTTTTTGTTATATTTTTTCCAGTTGTCATTTTCTGCAAATGAAATGCTCTAGAAATGTTGTTAGTAGTTTAAAGAATAAAACAAAAATGTTCAATTTACTCAAACACATACCTATAAATAGTGAAACCAAAGAAACTGATACTTTTGTAGTGCTCTAACTTTATTCCAGAGCTATGTATTTATGTGTGTATATATGTATATGAGACGGCACTCACAGCCGTAAATTAAAGCTTGGTTTGCTGTGTAAAAGGACCAGTGACTGCCGCCTCGTTGCTTGCTGTATTTAACCTGTCTGGCACTTAAACATTTCTGAAAAAAAAGAAACTTCAGTTACCCAGCGATAATCCCACAGCTTTGTAAATGTTAAAAAGCACAAATTCTGAAATAAAAAATCTCCTACCGCATAAAACCTAATTATATAAAAGTATTTTTTGGTTGGGTAGTTTATTTTTGGAATTTCCATGCTTATTAACATTCGATTGTGAACTTAATGCACGTTTTGTCCCCCCCCTATCCAATATATGTATATAACTGTTTACTAAATTAGCAGGAATTGTGTAATGTTTGTGCAATATCTGTTAGTTACATAGTGACTGTACTTTTGGAAGTTATGTCTACATATAAATCCGTGGAGGTACATAACTTGCACATCTCTAGTCTAACCGCAATTTGAAGACATTCTGTGTAATTTTTATCCTGTCTTATGTAACCTTTATGTTATAACTTTGAAAGGTTGCGTAAATTAACTCATACTGCTGTTAGGGCATGAGCAAGAATTTGCGTTTGCATCCGTTATAGAAGCGCATGCCGAATTTGGCCACAGGCAGTGGTATACGGGTATTTTCAGCATTTGATTTATTAGTGTAATAATATTTGTGATGCAGTTTTACAGCAATAAATCTGGTGCTGAATATAGCAGAAGGCCATAGACCTATTAGTGTCACTACACACTATTAAAAATGATCATTCATAAATCCCTTCAGCCTGTGATATAATTGCTGAACCCCCAAAAATGTGCTCCAATCTCTTTGTATCCTTAGTTGAAAAGCATTCCTGGGTAGGCTCAGGAGCATCAATTTATTACTGGGAGCTAGCTGCTGATTGCTAGCTGCACATAAATGTCTCATCTCATTGGTTCACTAAATGTGTTCAGCTAGCTCCCAGTACTGGATTGCTGCTCCTGCCATAAAGGATACCATGATAATGAAGTTAACCATTACTTTGACTAACACTAGACCTTTCCATTGTAAATTATTCTTTGTCTCCTCAGGAATCTATGTATGTTCTAAGTGTGGATATGAGCTATTTTCCAGCCGTACCAAATTTGAACATTCATCCCCTTGGCCGGCGTTCAGTGAGACCGTTCACGATGACAGTGTGTCCAAGTACTTAGAAAGGCCCAATGCGTTTAAGGTAAGAGATGTCATGTGACCTGTTTAGAATCTGCTAGTTAGTTGATACTGAGAGAAGGAAACGCAGGGACTTCATATCACTGTGGGTTTGTTTATCACAGAACAGTTAAAGGGACGGTAAATGCCTTGAGATTGTAATATAAAAAGTTTATTTATGCATATTACATCTGCTTTTTAGTATACATTATTTATAACCCCCCCCCTTTCCAAATAATTAAAGTTTGAAAAGTTCTACGAACTCAAAGAGCACATGGTTGCAGTCACAAGCCTATCACTGACACATATCTGTCCCTACTGGGCTTCAGCAGAGATGATTAGAAAAGAACTGCAAAACAAACCATGTTTTGATTAAAAAAAAAGCAAACAAAAATGTACTTTAATGATCCCCCCCCCCTTTAAGGGATATTGAACTCTAAAGTTTTGTCTTGTTTATTGTGTTCCTTATGGCCCATTACACGTGCTGTCATGTATTTGTTTGCAGATGTGTTCTTTACCTTTATTTTGTTGTTAGAAACAGCTGCTTTTGCCTGTAGAAACCACTACATATTCTGATAGTATGAATAACATATTCTCTCTAGAAAGCCATGTAAACCTGAAACACTAGTACTAATTAATCTCCCAGTGGGGCATGAGAACGAAGAATATATATTTTTATATTGGAAATAGCTGGTTGTGCTCATTGAACCCCTTTAGCCATAATTAATATTTCAGTTCCTAACTATAGGCGGCATGTTTACACATAGCATTAGCAGGTTTGCATTACCCAGAGGCTCAGCCCATTTTTATGGGTATGTCCTTAAGAAAAACAGCTATTTCAAATATGAAAGTATACACAAATTAACAATTTCCCATACATTTAATAGTCTGCAGTAGGTATATCAAGTCATTTTGTAAAACATTAAAGGGAAACACATTTATATTATAGTGTCCTTTTAATGAGAAAAATGGATTTATTTTTATTTTCAAATTTAATTGCAAATCTGCCCAAAATACTGGCTGGGTATGGCCAAGAATATAAAATGAAAATCAACAAATAAAATCAGTTTTAAATGCTGAGTAAACATATAGAAGAAACAAGTATAATTTCCTACCTTTACAAACTGTAGTTTGTGCATCAAATGAGAAATACAGTCTTTCTACCCATTTTTCATGTTTGGTATCCGTGTTTTTTTTTTTCTCTAGGTCTCATGTGGAAAGTGCGGAAATGGACTGGGTCATGAGTTTATAAACGATGGCCCAAAGAAGGGTCAGTCGCGCTTCTGAATATTCAGCAGCTCGCTTAAGTTCGTACCCAAAGGTAACCGCCTTGTTGCTTCATCTAGCTACAATAGCCAAACCATCTGTATTCATCAATTTAACTTGTTTCCAATGGGGAAAACTGTATTTCACAATCAATTTTATTTATGTTGTTTGAAAGCTGTGCAAATGTAGAAGACTGACATTACAATTAATTCAGTATTTATTTATTTATTTTATACCAAAGTAAAGTATGACTTAATTTGCATATCCAATTATTCAGGCAGGTTTGGGCAGAAACAGCAGAAATTCTCACAGCATCAAATCCACTTAACCTTTCATCTTTCTAAAGTCCCCACATTGAGTACACTTAGGTTGTAATGAAAATATGGATTATAACAATAATTGGTGACCTTGTAACATACAATAGATAAATTATATATTTTCCTTTTGTTTATTTTGTATGTGCACTAAATGAAGGTTTCTCTTGTTCAGTGTAGATGCAACCTCCAAAGAAAAATGTGTAGAAAGTACACAATAGCCAAGTTCCGTAAGCAAATTGGAAAGGTGTCAGGAAGAACCGTACTCATGTATAGAATAGCTATAACTTAGCTCTCAGTGTATATGCCCATAAAATACATTCTCAACACGTAAGGTTGAATTTAAAAAAAATGTATTCAGGGAACATACAAATCACTCTGGTACAAGGAAAACTTCAGTTACCAAAACTACCAACACAACATCAAGACACTGTTAGCAAATACAATGAGTGGGGAAGTAGTTTGTTAGAAATCCCGACCGTGCTGTGACGTTCAGTCCCAAGTGTCCAATCCGATGTACGTTTTGCCAGAAGATGTCTGGCTTTTTCAAGGATACTGTTCTCTCTATCTGTTGCCTTTTTATCCATCTAGATTAGTTTCCCATTGACTGAGTCACTACCCCACAACTGTTGTGATTCAATATATTCATATGTATGCTATAATCTTATTATGGAAAATACTACTAAAATTTATGGATCAGAAATGATAAAATACATGTTTCAAAGCAACTAAAACCATAATATTATATGTGCTAATAAACAATATATTATGCTGAAAACTTCACCCTGCATTTTCCCACTCATGAAATCTCCCTAAAGGGCAGAAACATAACTGGAACTCGCTGGGCCCCAGGCAAACTCTGTGAAAGGGCCCCATACAAATAGAAGATGCATATACATAAGGGCTAGCTGTATATATTCAGCACTATACAAGTAGAACATACATAAGAGCTAGCTGTATATATTCAGCACTATACATGTAGAACATACATATACATAAGAGCTAGCTGTATATATTCAGCACTATACAAATAGAACATACATAAGAGCTAGCTGTATATATTCAGCACTATACAAGTAGAACATGCATATACATAAGAGCTAGCTGTATATATTCAGCACTATACAAGTAGAACATACATAAGAGCTAGCTGTATATATTCAGCACTATACAAGTAGAACATGCATATACATAAGGGCTAGCTGTATATATTCAGCACTATACAAGTAGAACATGCATATACATAAGAGCTAGCTGTATATATTCAGCACTATACAAGTAGAACATGCATATACATAAGAGCTAGCTGTATATATTCAGCACTATACAAGTAGAACATGCATATACATAAGAGCTAGCTGTATATATTCAGCACTATACAAATAGAACATACATATACATAAGAGCTAGCTGTATATATTCAGCACTATACAAGTAGAACATGCATATACATAAGAGCTAGCTGTATATATTCAGCACTATACAAATAGAACATACATAAGAGCTAGCTGTATATATTCAGCACTATACAAATAGAACATACATATACATAAGAGCTAGCTGTATATATTCAGCACTATACAAGTAGAACATGCATATACATAAGGGCTAGCTGTATATATTCAGCACTATACAAGTAGAACATGCATATACATAAGAGCTAGCTGTATATATTCAGCACTATACAAGTAGAACATGCATATACATAAGAGCTAGCTGTATATATTCAGCACTATACAAGTAGAACATACATATACATAAGAGCCAGCTGTATATATTCAGCACTATACAAGTAGAACATACATAAGAGCTAGCTGTATATATTCAGCACTATACAAGTAGAACATACATAAGAGCTAGCTGTATATATTCAGCACTATACAAATAGAACATACATATACATAAGAGCTAGCTGTATATATTCAGCACTATACAAGTAGAACATGCATATACATAAGATCCAGCTGTATATATTCAGCACTATACAAGTAGAACATACATAAGAGCTAGCTGTATATATTCAGCACTATACAAGTAGAACTTACATATACATAAGAGCCAGCTGTATATATTTAGCACTATACAAGTAGAACATGCATATACATAAGAGCTAGCTGTATATATTCAGCACTATACAAGTAGAACATGCATATACATAAGAGCTAGCTGTATATATTCAGCACTATACAAGTAGAACATGCATATACATAAGGGCTAGCTGTATATATTCAGCACTATACAAGTAGAACATACATATACATAAGAGCTAGCTGTATATATTCAGCACTATACAAGTAGAACATACATATACATAAGAGCTAGCTGTATATATTCAGCACTATACAAGTAGAACATACATATACATAAGAGCTAGCTGTATATATTCAGCACTATACAAATAGAACATACATATACATAAGAGCTAGCTGTATATATTCAGCACTATACAAGTAGAACATACATATACATAAGAGCTAGCTGTATATATTCAGCACTATACAAGTAGAACATACATATACATAAGAGCTAGCTGTATATATTCAGCACTATACAAATAGAACATACATATACATAAGAGCTAGCTGTATATATTCAGCACTATACAAGTAGAACATACATATACATAAGAGCTAGCTGTATATATTCAGCACTATACAAGTAGAACATGCATATACATAAGGGCTAGCTGTATATATTCAGCACTATACAAGTAGAACATGCATATACATAAGGGCTAGCTGTATATATTCAGCACTATACAAGTAGAACATACATATACATAAGCAATAGCCACATGGAAGAAACTATTTTGCTGGAATTTGCAGCTGATGCTTTTGTTGTTCATCAGATGTCTTGGAAATGTTTTACATGAACCTGTTGCCCCTATATCCCCAGATATCTTTAAGGCTTAATAGTTAACTTTATAATGCAGCACTAACTGGATATCTGCATCTTAGTCCTTGATTTGTGAACTTGTATGTGAGTTCATAAATATCACAGATCAGCATGTACATTCCTGGAAAGATAATTTACATTTTAAAGGTATATTCATGCGAGATATGATATATTTAAAACACAAATTAACAGATTAGCTTGATGTACATGTGAAATATATATATATATATTATATTATATTATATTATATTATATTATATTATATTATAATATATATGTGTGTGTGTGTGCGTTCTATGGCATTATGAAGTAGCCGGGTGGGGGCAGTGTAATATTTTATAATTCAGCTATCCAAAGCACAAATTAGTTGCATAACATAAAATTTATTTAATGATAATTTGTGCAATAAAAATGTAATTTTGTTAATATAAATACATGTGTCCTAAGCATCCCTATCACATTGCTTCTTTAACCTTTTCCCGCCATTATGCTGTTGTATTCCGTCACAACGGCGCTGGGCTTTAAAACCGTTATGACAGAATACAACGTCATAGCCAACGGCTGTCCTGAAGTCAACTGCGCTTGCAGGATTTGATCGCAGTCTAGAGCGCGTTCTTAGCGTCATAGGGACAACCCCAGACCTGATCCCATAATTGAAATCTCGCAATCGTTTGCACAATCGCGTGATTTCAATTTGTCTACATCGGAATGTTGACCACTAGCAATGCTTGTAATAACTTGATTGAAAAAAAAATACTTTAGTTTTTCTCTTGAAAATGACTGTAAAGGTATTTTTTACATTTTTTTTTTTTTTTTTTTCTTTCTTTCTACAGACAATGTTGATGGGGGAGCAAAGCGAAACTAAAAAAACTGCAGAAGGCCTTATGTCTCGGCAGGCCTGAGCCTTTCCTGATGCGCCATCACTGGATGAATCACTCGAGATAAAACCGTTAAGGACGTCTGGGGTGAGGAGCTGTATGTGATGGTGTCAGATGTGGTGCGAAGTCTCTGCTGAGGAGCCTATAGCTACACCTGTAATTTAATCTGATTCACCTGCATCATTTTATTCATCACCATTTTTTGGGGATTTTAAACCAAATAAAAATCATATAGGAAAACAAAGCAGAGAAAGGGCGCCTCCTAGTGTAGCCAATAAATCACAAATGGAGGATGAGAAAAAGAAACATATTAACAATGTTGAAAGGCAGAGATAATGCCTAGGAGAGTGTGCTGGGAACTTCAGTGTCCCAGTAAACTGTGCACCGTGCCGTGGCTGCTCCTCCCAAAATCAGAAAGATCTGTAGTTTGAAAATATGTGGAAAAAGAGGGCGACCCCTAGTGCAAATCAATTATGGAGATATACTGAGTATCTACTTATGATAACAAGGGAATACTCACAAATTGTATTGCACACTGTAGTGCAAATGAAGCATACTAGGTATATTATGGTGACCTAGTGCACATTTAAACCAAGGTAATGCTGCTGCAATAGGAGATGAACTCTAAATGGACTGCTGATGAACGTCAGGACCAAAGGAAGAAGACTCCAGTGTAGAAATGAGTATAAAATATTTAATTAAAAGAAATATAAAAATACACAGATCAGACAATAAACCTGTGTTAAATTGCTACGCGTTTCTAAGCGCTAACCGCGCTTTTTCCTCAGGCAAATGACTGGTCCTGACGTTCATCAGCAGTCCATTTAGAGTTCATCTCCTATTGCAGCAGCATTACCTTGGTTTAAATGTGCACTAGGTCACCATAATATACCTAGTATGCTTCATTTGCACTACAGTGTGCAATATAATTTGTGAGTAATCCCTTGTTATCATAAGTAGATACTCAGTATATCTCCATAATTGATTTGCACTAGGGGTCGCCCTCTTTTTCCACATATTTTAAAAATCATATAGGGCTGCAGTGATTTTATTTACTTTCCCACAATGCACTTTGTTTTAAAGGTATAAACCTCCCAAAAACGTGTATTACAGGTTTACAGAGAAAATCATTATCTATGTTGTGAAATGTTTAATCCCACTGAAAAGAAATCTATTTTGTTACTTTATTGAGTACTCCTCATCAGTGGATACTGGTTAGTCAAAATAACTGTTATTTTTGCACTTTTTATAGGTCAGATTGCTGTATTGAATTTTTTCTATTATTTTACTTGGGTTTACTTTGCTTGGAGAAATATGGGATTCTGAACTATTATGTTGTGTGTCATCGAGGGCCAATATAGTGAAATAGTTACATGCTCCCAACAAAGAGGTGAAACACATGGGTAAAGTTCAACTCGGTAGCTGCAAAGAACTTCTAGTCCTGAGCAGAAACTGCTGCAAAAGCCAATCAGCTGGTTTATGTGACTATCGCTGCTGATTAGGTGGCAATTTCCGCTCAGGACCAGCAGTTCGCTGTTGCTCCTGAGTGATATTTTACCTATGTATTTAACACCTTTAAACACCTAGATTTGTAGGGCCAATGGTGCTAAAATG